>NW_005842604.1:207732-230610 GCF_000455745.1 Alligator sinensis
GAGTGGCCAAGGTCTGGAACGGGCTCCCAAGGGAGGTGGTGCTCTCCCCTACCCTGGGGGTCTTCAAGAGGAGGTTAGATGAGTATCTAGCTGGGGTCATCTAGACCCAGCATTCTTTCCTGCATATGCAGGGGGTCGGACTCGATGATCTATTGAGGTCCCTTCCGACCCTAACATCTATGAATCTATACCATGTTTATTAACATAGTAAGTGCTAAACACCAACCTAAGGGCCTTACAGTATAAATCAATAGCCAAAGGAAAAAAAATAAGTGGGAAAGAAAACAGACGAAAATGAAGAAAGTGACTTGCCTAAAATCATACAGGAGGTCAGTGGCAGAGATGAGAATAGAAACCAGGATGCCTAACTCCCAAGACAGTGCTCAGTTCATTAAAATATGATAGAGAAGGAACATTGATTAGGACCATTGCAAACATTCCCCAATATTCACAAATGAAGCATCACAGCAGCTTTTTAAATAAGAGTTTGAAAGAGTCAGGATCAACAGCAGGAAGTAGAGGTGCACCGATACATCGGTCCAATATCATAGATTCATAGATTGTAGAGTCAGAATGGACCACAATGGATCATCATGTCCTACCCCCTGCCCCTGGCAGGAAAGAGGGCTGAGGTCAGATGACCCCAGCCAGGTGACTATCAAGCCTCCTCTTGAAGACCTCCAAGTTAGGTGATAGTACCACCTCTCTTGGAAGTCCATTCCAGATTCTGGACATCCTTACTGTAAAAAAATTCTTCCTAATGTCTAACCTAAATCTACTCTCCACTAGTTTGCACCCAGTATTCCTAGTTAGTCCCTGGGGTGCTCTGGTAAACAGCGCATCACCAATTCCCTGTTGTCCTCCCTTGATAAACTTATAGGCGGCTACAAGGTCTCCCCTCAGTCTTGTGAAGAGATCCAGATCTCTCAACCTCTCATTGTAGGGTCTTTCACGGAGGCCACTAACCATGCTGAGGAGGTCATCCCCCAACCTATAGGTGTGCTAGGGATTCCTCCTTCCTAGGTGGAGTACCTTACATTTACCTTTGTTGAATTGTATCCTATTACATTCTGCCCGTTGATCCAACCTGTCCAGGTTGGCCTGTATCTGCTCCCTGCCCTCCGGTGTGTTAACTTTGCCCCATAACTTGGTATCATCAGTGAACTTGGAGAGGTGCTCTCCACACCCTCATCCAGACCGCTGATGAAGATATTAAATAACACCAGTCCAAGGACCAAACCCTGCGGGACCCCACTGCCCACACCTCCTTCCAGGCTGAGAACGACCCGTCAACCACCACTCTCTGGGTGCGGTCCCTAAGCCAGCTGGCCACCCACCTGACTGTGTAGGCATCCACTCCACAGCCTGTTACCTTCCCTATGAGAATAGGATATGAAACTGTGTCAAAGGCCTTCCTAAAATCCAGGTAGATGACATCTTACATAGATGTCATAGATGTTGTATTGTATTGGCACCGATATAAAGAAAATTGACTATATAGGAAATCAGCCTGATGTGGCTAATAATTTGACTGATAAATGCCCATGCATGTGCACAGCTACAGCACAGAATGTGGGCAGCGAGGAGCACAGCCCAGGAGCGTGGAGAGCTGTGTGCAGCTGGTAAGCCTGGTGTGGTGAAAGGGAAGGGGGGGAGGAAAGGGGGGGGGGTGCAGATCAATGCCCCCTGTGGTGAAGGAGTGGGGCTGGGGTAGGTGCTGCCCAGCCAGGGTGAGGTGGGCATGGGACAGAGATATGGCTTGTCTGGCGGGGCGCAGGGAGTGAGGGTGGCTCCTGCCTCTGTGCACAGCTTGTCCACTCATCCAGCAGCTCCCACCGCTGCTCCCAGCACTCGCCCAGGAGGCCATGGGGGGGACACGTGTACCTGTATCTGCATAGGACAGGCTGGGTGGGCTGCAGCTGCGGGCCACACTGCACTGTGCTTGGGGAGGGCAGGGGTGGCGGCACTGGGAGGTGGCTATGGGGGGGCTATGGTGAAATTTGGGGTGGCTACAGCCCTCCAAAGCCTCCCTTCCCAGTGCCACTGCTGCCCACCCAGTGGGCCATCCACTGCGGGCCTCTACTGTGCCATCCCGGATGAGCAGCAAAAGCAGCGGTGGAAGCTGCTCCACCCCCAGCAAGAGCCGCGGCTCCGTCCCACACCGCTCTGCCTCGGCTGGGCAGTGCTTACCCCAGCCATAGCCCCGCTCCCTCCCTCACCATGGCTGCCCCCCCATGACACTTTCCTCCCCTCTCACCACAACAGACTTACCAGCTGCATGCAGCTGTATTGCAAATTGGATTGGTATCGGACGATATGCCTCTTTAAAAATCGTCTATTAGTATCGGCCCCCAAAATCTCTATCGGCGCACCCCTAGTAGGAAGCTCTTGAAGAATGCTGGCAACACTGAAGTAGCCTCTAGTAAGAGTAACATGATTGCAGTGTCAGCTGAGGGTACAAGTCTTGATGTAGGGCTGAACCTACAAGCTTAAAGCCCAAAGGCAGGAATGTTGCCAAATGAGCAATAGCACCACTTCACCTTTATGTGAAAATGTTTGATTGGGAGAGGTGAGGGAAAGAATCCCCTGAGAAACTGCAACTGTTCTCAGCCACCACCTGCCAAATTCTGCCTTTTACTGGGAAAGGGAGAGAGTGACTTCACCTCTTCTACCTCCCCTTCCCCATTTCCCCTGCACCAAACAGACAGATGTGGCTTTGCAAGAGAATTAATTACAGCTGGACGCTAAAAAAGGAAAATAAGAAAACTCTAAACCACAAGACTTCTTCTATTGCTTTTTCCTCTCCAGAGCTGAGGATAGATGGGGCGACCTGGGAAAACTGGCAGATGGAAAACCCATTACAGATGTGAAGTTTTGAAAAAAAAGCAAGGGGACTATTTGAGAGCTGTAAATTTAAAGTTTTGGGGGTGTAAATGCATTGCCTAGCAACAAGAACCCAAATAGGAAGCAAGCAGCCTCCTGAGAGAGATGCCTAAATATTTTAGAATCATACTTGGGGTGAAGACTGCATTACCAGAGACCTGAGAAACAGCTATTTCCCAGCTAAAGTATAAGCAGAGTAAGGTAGAGATGAACACGAATCCCTTACTGTTGCACACACAAACTCTTTTGACTTATTTTAGGAGGGGAAAAGTAGGAATACATACAATTATATGCATTTTGCAAGCATGACAAGCAAAATAGTTGATGTGCACTTAAATGAACTCAGCAATTGAAAAGAAATGTCTCAAAGCACGTTCAAATCTTTCTGGGTAGGAACTTTACTGGGGTATAAAGTCATTGCTTCCATATGTTTGACCCTGAGTACAGAGTCAAATGCATTTTTATACCATTACGTAAATCCTTTTCTAATATCCATGACATAACAAAGCATGTGAAAGGCCCTTTTTTCAGGGGGTAGTGGGAGGGGTGAAGATCTAAACTGCATGGAAATAAATGCTAACCTCTCTGCCCAGTACCATCCAACATGAAAAGACAGTGCAAGAGGGGAGAACAACATTCTTAAGGAGCTTAAAGAGTAACTGCCAACCCCTGATAACTCAAAAGGCACCATCCCCTGGTAGTCCTCCCATTCCTCTTTTTTAAGATCAGATCCATTTTAATGGTAGGACTGCAAAGAAAAGTAAACTAAGGTGTGCACAACTCAAAAACAAGCCAGTACACAGACAGGGCTATTCTCGATCTGTAATGTTCACAAGGTATTCACAAAAAAGCTTGCAAGATGGGAACTCCCTTTGTTAAAAATGTCTTTCTAAGAACCAGAAGACTAAAGACGACTCCTCTTACCCATCTTTAATTAAACAAAAGGATCACTCAGTGATCAAGAAGTTACTTGGATTGCCAGGTCCTGGCCTGCAGGGATATGTTGGATCAATAAAAATTTGTTCTGACACCAAGTTGCCTGGGTTGAGCGGACCACAGAGATGGCCCACATATCTTTGGTTACAAACAAACCCCCCCCCCACACAGGCACATGCGCACACTTTACAAAAGTTAAATTAATGGAAAAATCCCTGTGAAAAGTCAAAAAGGTAGGGCCAAATGAAGACAGTTGTTTAGATGCAAATATTTTCCTGAAGTTTTGAAACCAAAATATGGCAGCTTTGCCTTCCCAAGAATCAGAAAATAAATTGTTTCACTTACTGTTTTTGGCTGTTTCTAACCAAGCAAACAGTTTCACCATGGAATGGAAATACAAAATGAACAATCAGTGTAAACAAAAAGCTTAATTAGGATTCCCAGGACTTCCAGAAACACTTACCATTAGTATAGTTCAGCTATCATTGAATTCAACGGGAGTTTTAGCAATGACTTGACCGTGGGCAGTCCAATATTGAATACACATGAACCTCGCCTTTAAACCAGATTCAGTTTTGGCTACCTTAGGCAGATTGGTAAAGCCAGATGAGTTTTTCAGAAACACTCTAAGCGATTTAGACAATTATTTTCCTTTAATTTATGTGGAAAATGGAACATAGGACTGGATGGGACCTTATTGGTCATCATCAAGTCCAGTCCCCTGCCAGCACAGGGAACTATGTCCTGCAATTCATACACTGATCAAGCTCCACCTTAGTTTTTTGGCTCCACTCTTCATACTGGAAGGCTGTTCTAAAACTACACTACCCGGATGGCTAACCATCTTCTTTGAATCGCCAGTCTGAAAGTCACAGACAGTGTAACACATTTATTCTTGTACTAGCACTACCCTCTAATTTAAATAGGGCTTAAAACCACCATGTACTTACACACAGCTACTACATCCCCCTTCTCAGCCTTCACTTTGATAAGCTAAACAACCAACACCTTCAGTCCCCTCAAGTATGAGAAACTATCTCTAGCCCCCTCTCAACACATCTGTATCACAATGGTGCATTTGCCATGCATTTAAATTCCTTGCTTTGGAAAATCTCAATCACAGGTGAATTATATAAAATTTTTAACCTGCTGGAATCCACCAAGTGTCACAAAAAACACAGTTGCTGTTAGTTTACTAATTAGCCTCTGGACTACTGGCTCCAAAGAGAACTGATTCTCTATCCCTAGCTCGGCTACCATGGCAAAGGTGGCGATGACTCAACCTCCTATGTATCTGAGTTGGACGCTCCAAGGAACTAATGAAGAAAGGTATACCATTCAACCACCTGTGACTGCAGCACAGAGCTGCAGACTATGCAACATCTGCAGCAACACTCACTGCTTGAAGGCACATGTACAATGAAAGACCTCGCAAAGTACAACATGAGCACAAGCATGTGTAACAACATAGTCAAATGTGTTGTGGAGACATGGCAGACAAGGTTCTTTGGGTAAATCTGATATCTTTTATTAGAACAACTAAATAATTGGTATAAAAAAAAAAAGTGTTCTTTGTGCCCACCTCTGTTCAATTAAGCGCTCCTGCGTGGCCTTCACCCAGACTAGGGATCGTGTCTGCCCTGGGCTCGCGGGTGGACCCCACAGGCTACCCCTGCTGACCGGTTTAAAAACTGCAGATACTTCCTCAGCCTGATGAAGGGTTTTTAAATCTGAAAGCTTGCTAAGAATTTTTTTTTTTTTTTAAACCAACTATTTAGTTGGTCTAATGAAAGATATCAGATTTACCCAAAGAACCTTGTCTGCCTGTGTCCTTAGACCAACATTTTCCTAACTGTTGTGCCGCAGCATTTTGGGCTGGAGCTATGCCCCCCACCTGCTGCTGCTGTTGGCAGCCAGCCAGACGGGGGGGACGGCTCCAGGCAGTGATTCAAACACTGCACCACCCGCGTGCCGCTGCTCGCTACCCCCCTTCCTGGTATGCGTTTTTCAGCCACTGGCCACCTGAACCCCTCTCCTGTACCCGCCCCAACACGCTCCGTGGCGTTCGGCCACTTGCTACCCCGCACTCAGCTGGTGTAATGTGGGGTGGGGGAGGCCATGTATGTGTGCCGTGGGATAAAAAAGGTTGGAAAATGCTGCCTTAGACCAACATGGTTACAAGCTATGCCCTTGTAGAGACATGAGAAGAAACAGCTTTGCTTAAACAAGAAAGCTTGAAACAATACTTACAATGTACAAGTGACTCCACATCCCACGAAAATACTTTGGGTACCATAGGAATAGACAAAATACAAATTAGGATATATTAAATACTAGAAACAAACAAACAGACAGGCTAAAGCTGTCTCCCCCTTATCAATAAGGGAGGGATTCCTATATAGGGCCTGCCATGGCAAAATTTGAGCTACTTGAAAAAACTGTTATTAAATGGACTGTTAAAAAAAAAAAATGGGAATTTTTACTTTTTTAAAATTATCTTCTTCAATTAAGGACCAACCCCTCTCACCCCCCGAAAACCAAAACCAAAATATAAATTCCCACATTTCACATTTTCTCTTCTAATTTTCCCCTTCTCCTTTCCTTCTACCTATTTAGTGTCAAAATTGAAAATGTATAAAAATTGGAGAAAGGAGGAAATTGGGGGAACAGGCAGGCAGACAGGGTAGAAAATCTGAAAGTTAATAAATTTAAAAAAGAGACATTTGAAAAATTAATTAAAAATGTAAGTAAGTGACAATAACAACTTATAAAAATTGGGGGAAAATAAGTAAAATGTATACCTAGAAGTTTTTTTTTTTTTTTTTTTTTTTTTAAAGATTAACCCCCCTCCCCCATGTTCCTAGAATTTGAAAATGAAGAAGAAGGAATCTCCATAATCTGTAAAAATGAAGAGTCTCCTTTTAAAATTAAAATGTAGACAAATTAAAGAGTTGTTAACTGTGATGACTCTCAGTCCTAGGAGATGATAGCTGAGCCTTTTATGATGGGTAAGCCATGTCAGTGCAACTGCCTTCCAGAACAATGCCCAAAGAGCAAAAATCAATGCAGTTGGACAGTTCAGCCATTACAGTTCTTAATGATCCAACACGACCAACGCACCATTTTAACAAACATAACAAAGAAAAGGCATTAACCTACAAGTGTTTGGAACACTCCTGGCTTGTGCAGCCATCTAAATAATTGGGACAAACCAAACATTAGGAATAGGCATTTGGAAGTGCCTTGAAATTAGGTCAAAATGATCATCCAAGACCACAAGAGAGATTTCAGTAAGACTGGCTTCACCTGACAAGACAGACAGACCATGAGATAGTTACAACTATAAAAGTGACTAAGAGGGAAGAGTATACATCAGTGCTGGTGAAGGAAGTTAAGGAACTGGAAGAGGAGATCTTGAAGCCCTGGGCAACAATATTTATGAAGTTGGGGGAGATGCGTGAGGTACCACAAGATTGGAAAGAAGGACGAACATAGTGCCTCTCTAAAATAAAGGGGGGGGCGGCAAAAAGAAGGACCTCAGAAATTACAAACCAATTAGACTGAAGTTACTGGAGTGTATCTTAAGGAAATCCATTTGTAAGTACCTGGAGGAGGAAAGGCTGATCACTAGCAGTCAGGATGGATTTACTAAAGAACAAATCATGCCAAACAAACTTGATCTTTTTCATTGACAAAATAACTAGCTGGGTGGATTAAGTGAATGCTATGGATATAGAGCATGTGTTAAAGCCTTGCTGAAGTCCAAAGTCCCATATGACTTTCTCATTAAGAAATTGGAGAAATATGGTCTAGACAGAACTCTAGTATAAGGCAGATAGACAACAAGCTCAATAGTTGCCGGAAAGGACAATTATAACTGGATCCATGTTGGAATGGCAGGGGGTTTTGAGTGGAGTCCCGAAGTGGTCTGTTCTGGGCCTGCTGCTGCTGTTCAACGTGTTTATTAACAATTTAGATACTTTAATTGAGTGTTTTTGAGTACATTTGCAGATACAAAACCAGGACGGATTGTGAACACTTTGAGGTCAGGAGCACAATTAAGAAGGATCTTGGTAGTTTGGAAAGCTGGGCTGAAGCCAACAAGATGAAGTTCAGTGCTGACAAATGAAGGTGCTACACACCTCAGGAAGAATAATCAATACCACACATAAAAGATGGGTGACAACTGGTTGGATCGCAGCACTATGGAGAAGGATCTAGGAGTCTTGGTGGATCACAAACTCAGTATGAGTCTGCAGTGTGGCATTACTGCACAAAAGGCAAATGTGATTTTGGGCTGCATCAATAGAAGCACTAAGACAGACACAGGAAGTGATGGAGCCTCTTTACTCAGCGCTGCTTAGGCCTCATTTAGAATACTGTGAGCAGTTTTGGCCTCCACATTTTAAAAAAGGACACGGAGAAGTTAGAGAGGGTCAGAGGTGGGCGACAAAAATGATAATGGGTTTTGAAGGCAACCCATATGAGAAGAGGTTAAAGGAAGCAGGCTCGTTCATCTCATGGAAAAGGCACTCAAGAGGGGACACGATAGCAATCTTCAAGTACCCGAGAGGTTGCCATAAAGAAGAGGGAAAATAGCCTCTTCTCTGCTGCTGAACAGAGCAGGATGCAGACCAATAGCTTGAAGTTGCAGCAAAGTAGGTTTAGATTGGATATCAGGAAAAGCTTCTTCACTGTTAGAACAGCAAAACAGTGGAATAGACTGCCTAGCGAAGTTGCAGAATCTCCATCATTGGAGATTCAGAGGTTGGATAAGCAGTGGTCATGGATGATCTAGTAGTTACACCTGGAGTGCTCAGTAAACAGCAACAGTTAGAAACCAAGGAGCCCTTCTCCATACACCATGGATCTTCTCATAAGAGAAGAGCTCTGTAGCCCAAAGCAAGTAAATACTGGAGATGACCGTACCTCCGCAACAAGAGAATGAAGCAGAGCTCCACAATGAGTTTAGTTTTAAAAGAAGATGCAAGGAGCTAGGATAAGATTAAGGAGGGGATTCAGAAAGGAGAGTTCTGGCTATGCAGTGTGAGATGTATGGAGTTATGGTTGCTGTTCCCAGTTTGCAGAGGAGAATGGATATCTAGTACTTCCCACGCCTTTGGGCTTTGCTGGCTGCCACATGGGGCTGGGAAGTCAATTTTTTCCCCCTTCTGTTGGCTACAGGTGTCAGGGTTCTCCCCCACCGACTTTCCTCAGAGGCACTGGATATTGGCTGTGGCCAAGGTTGGAGATTTTGACAGGACTATGTCAATTCTCCCACTGGGAGTAAGACCCAGAGCTTCCTGGCTAGAGCATTTTGCCCCTCCACTCAAAATCAGACCAAACAAATGCACTGTTATAGCAGTGAGGCTGTGGAATAGACTTCCTGGGGAAGTAGTGGAATATCCATCACTGGACGTGTTCCAGAACAGGTTGGAAAGGCTTTGGTCAGGGATGATCCAAGTATACCTGTGTCTATATTCTACTATGGGTATTTCCCATGCTTCTGGACTTTGCTGGTTGCCGCATGGGGCCAGGAGGGATTTTTTTTTTTGTCTCCTTCCTGCTGCAGTGTTTTCCTCAGAAGCACTGGGTATTTTCATCAGAAGCTGCTGCCAAACCTATGGATTTTGACTGGGGTGTGCCAATGCTTCTACTAGTATTTAAATCTGGAGGTTCCTGGCTAGAGGGCCTTGCCCTTCCACTCAGGGCCAGACTGATTGCCATACTTGGGGTCAGGAAACAATTTTACTCCATGGTCAGATTGATATGGACTGTGGGAGGTTTTGCCTTCATCTGTAAAGGGGAACATGACCATCTTCCTGGGATCTCTCGAGCATACTTTAACAATCTTTGCAGCAGCATGATGTTAGCCACTGTGGCCCCCCCTGCTTTACCTGTGGCAGATTAGGGTGTTATGTCTGGGCTGACTGTGTAAATTTGCTTAGAGATTAGACAATTGATTTGCGTAGGACAATTTGGAAAACGATGTTCCTGCCTCTGGCATAGGATTGAAGCTGATGATCTCTAGAGGTCCCTTCCAGCCTAGCCCGACTTTTCTACGATTTTATCTTTCCTGCTTTTGCAGGAAGCTTTCTTTTGCAGACCCAGAAAAGCGGATTGGTATCTTTCAAATCTCTGAAATTTAAAAAAAAGTTGTTGAATTTTTCAGTTAGAAGCAATGCTGTTAGTTAACTAAACAGGGGTTCACAACCCCACCATTAAAATACCTAAATCCAAAAAGATTTAAACAGTTTAAATAAGAATCATTTCCCCCTCCCAACAGCCCAGCTTTCACTTCCTTGGCAGGCACTAACATAAACCTACTAGCTTTTCAAATCACCCACAAATCTTGTCTACAGCAGTGAGTTTCAGCAAAAAAATCTGCACCACTGCCAGCACCAGTTGGTTCAGCTGCACCAGCAGGAGACCTGTGTAAACAAGGCCCCAGTGATTTCCAGTGTTTTTTTCCAGTGCCAGTTAAATCTATATTGACATGATGGTAAAAATGCCAGGAGTTGTCAGTCTTGTCCACATTCAAGCTCCCACTGGTGCTAACACTCATGCAACTGAGCTAGTAGTAGCACTGGAGGGAATCTTTTGCTTAAATTCCCCAACGTAGATGGGGCCCCTATAGTCTTCTAGGAAAGCAGGGAAAGCAAAACCGGAGTTTGTTAGGCTTTGATAATTCCTCTCTCTCCCACTTTCTGGACTTCACAGTACAAAAAATGAGGCAAAAGTGTAATACAAAATTTTTTTTTCCTTCCTTTGACAGTTGCTTTTAATTATGCTTTCCATAATGTTCCCCATCATGCAACTAAGCATTGACAGATTGGTCTGTTACGGCATCACCATACAATCCAACTTAGTTTTTTCTGGCACAAAGGGGAGCACAGCGGGTATAGAGAGACAAATGAACCTTATTACAGGTAGCTACCCAAACAGTATGAGAGTCAATTTGCAGGTAGGAGGGGAAAAAATTCATGCGTTTGAAAACAAATTCACACCCTTGGAAGTAACACTGGGGCAGTACTTGACCCTGGGAGTTTAATGAAATTAAAAAAGCAGAACTTATACACACCGCTGAGCGAAAACAGGCTGCTAAAAATTGTACTCAAGTCCAACAGTATTACAGTGCGGAAACCGAAATCCCATCAGATATTCCACTGGAAAACAGAAGCAGCAGCTTTTCCAAATGCAAGACGGCATTGCTGCTCTTGGATGGCAAAACAGACTAGGCAGCCAGAGGACAGAGCAGGCTTGGGAAAAAAAAAGCAAGCAAAACTTGCTCTCAGTCTTGCTGAAAATCCCTTCTTGCTGAAAACCTGTATGACATGCATTCCAGGCAAAGGAACTGAAGATGGGGATGAGAAAGGTGGGAGGGGAGGGGGTGCTTATAGTGATAGGAAGGCAGGGGAGCTTCCGTTTTTCTGAAAATGCTGACTGCCTTTCTTCCTTGTGAAAAGCCCCGTTCAGCTAAAAACTTAAGTCTCCATCTGTCCTTCTAGATATGCTGGCCTTTGATTTTATTCATTTCTGCTTGAGGTTTTGCTCAAATACAAACAGCAGGATATTCCAGCAGGAGCTAAAAAAAATGAAACAAATTCCCTAAACCTCCCGGCACATTCTAAACACATTAAAAAGACAGTATAGTACTGGCTTCATACATGCCAGAATAAGTAGCTTGGACCAACACACCAAAAAGCTGAATGCTGTAGTGTGTCTCTGTGTGTTTTAATATGGCATAGGGACCAAACATTTAGATGGGAGCCTCATGCAACACTGAAGCCTCCCATCCCCCTACTCTGCCCATTGCCAACTACACAAAAGTGTTAATTCTAGGCCTGTCCAACCTCTTGACTTTCCTTCCAGGGATCTCTGTTTTCTCTTCCCTCACCCTGACAGTGGTTTGTCTGTCCCCTCAATCTTTGGGTACCTAAATGGGAACATCACTATTACCTTCACTTCCCAGGGGAAAGGTGGATGTCTCCTACAATTAGCTGCAAAAGAAGGGCAGCAGATAGTACGGTGACCAGGCAGAGTGCCTCCAAAGGAACTAAACTACTTTCCCTCTTCCGCAGCATTAGTAGGAGCTTCCTGAAATAAGGGGATGAGAAATTCAGCAGCTTTCCCCACTTCAACTCTTTTGCCATAGGTTAAATAAAGGGAAGGCCAAAATTTTAACTGTGGCAGCAAAGGCTTTTGCAGGGTGCCCAGGTCTCTGGGAACATAAGCAGGACTGTGATACAATTTATGACCATTAGTGAAGAGGCAACTCAAGAGTTATTTTAATACTAGCAATGAGGGACTATCAAAGCCACATGGTACCATGCCAGCTACTTGATTTTGTTTCTCTAGTGCTTGCTGGCAGTGGTCTGAGCTATTGCTATGCTTTTCTTTCCCCTCCCACTCATTTACCTTCCATCTCTCTACCTCCAGGGTTGATTTAACTGTGGTATGCAATATGCTTGGGAATCAATCCACAGGTACTAAAGAAACTCCTGTTTCTACCAAATGTGGCAGCTGTCAAACAGGAATCAATGTGAACCTATCAGTACATTAGTTACACATCAAATAAGATGAAGCTTAAAAGTCCTGATCTTGAACCCGAGACCTCTAAATGGGCACAAAAGCATGCCCTTTAAGTTGTGACCTCCTTGTACTCACACCCTGGAAGGTGAGGAATATGAGTAGAGTAACAGGAGGTAGAAACAGAACCTTTTCATTGGGTAGTTCACAGCTGTGAAGCTCCCCCTTAGGGAATTGAGAATTATCACAAAACCATTAGCTATCTGATTGACCTAAATATTTATGATTGCATAGACAACTATTCTATTTGGGTCAGTGTGAGGAATATCCACTACATTTAATTAAAAGTCAACTATGCAGGCCTATAAAGCAAGGGCAGAAAGCCATTCCACTCCACTCCCATATACTTTGACGTTTTTCAAACAGACCCTTAAAGGATGAACAACTGTAGCAATTGTATGTCTCTTACAACATAGTGCTTAATATGTGATTAGTGACTATGTCTTGGTTTCCTGTCTTCTCCCACATGAAGAATAGAATCAGATGAGCCACTGAATAATAGCATGGGGATCTACGTATACTTATAATAATGTCCCAACCCCTCTGGCTCTCTCTCAACCATTGGCAAAAGCAACAATAAAATGAAAAACAAACAAAATAATTCAGCCCCAGCTTGTGCCATGAAGGCCACTCTCACGCACACATGCACATTCTCTCAGAGCAATTTGATCTGCCTGCTTGAAAACAGGACCACTGCAAATGGAGGAAGATCTGTGCAGTGATCTTAGTACTTTGAAATCTCATGACAACAACAGGAGATGGAATATCAGGAGTGGCAGAAACAGTGCGTCACGGACCAAATAAAAATTCCAGCACCACCCATCCCACGCAGAAACACATGTCCGAGCTGTAGTAGAGTCTGTTGATCCTGGAGAGGCCTCATCAGCCATCTTTGGACACACAGATAAGACAATCATGGAAGGCAATCATCCTCTACTGCAAGGAGGGCTTCCTGAAGACAAACTCCTGTATACAAACTACTAGATAAATGCCCATGTGAGCTCCAACAAATGGCCTGTTTTCCCAATTATGTGTATACAGACACCAGGGGTTTATAATCATCCCTGGGCATTTATCCCTGGCCCCTTTCTTGATCCTTTTAAATTAGTTACTATAACCCCACACTGTTACCAGATGGTTTGAAAAGAAGTGCCTGCATTTTGTTATATAATATGCAAAGGAAATATAGGATAAAATATTGCAGTGCAATATGAATCAGACCTTACATTGATAATAAACAAACCTTATCCATGGCAGACTCAGAAACAAATAGTAATTCATAACACCAAATAATTTATCCTTATACTTAGAGTCCTAAATTCAAATAACAGTCTCAGTACGTATGGAAAAGCAGCCAATGCTGTGCTTCAATGATCTCATACGCACTGGAAAAAAAAGAAATTTTTTATCACGCTAGCAGAACACACAAAAGCATAAAAGGCTTGGCTTTAGCATAAGTATGTTAGTGGTAAAAGTCTAAGTATAGATTCAATAGACAAACTACACTTAAATTAATTATTCAGTTAGTAATTGCCACAGAAAAATAAATCCTCTGATAGCATCCATTTTTGTTCTGTTGTACTTGTGTTGTAATATCCATCATAAATTGTACTTGTTTTGCTAATAAAAAAAAATATATATGCCAAATGTTTTAAGTAGTATCAGAGGAGTGAAAGGGAATGTGGTGGAAAAAGCTAGGATTTGAAGACTGTAAAATATTTCTCTCAGAATTTCTATAAAAATGCAATCAGCTTCCATTTGTTAGTGTTTTTTTTTCTTTTGGTTACATAAACCATTTGAATAACAGGAAAAGGAGCTATTAGAGTGCAAGTAAGAGAGCAAGGAGGACAGGTCATGGACAGGAGTGAACAAGAGGATATTGATCAGTATGCAATGAGCAAGAGGAAACATCTGTGCAATCTGATCTGCTATGCATGCTATTAGCACCCATCATTACTAAACTTAGTTTGGTGCCCACTTGGATTCCTCAACCTGATCCTTCAATTTGTATAAATTGCCATAGTTCAGTTAAAGTCAATGGAGCGATGATAATTTACATCAGCCGAGGGCCTGGCTGACTAAGGTCCTGGTTTCCAAAAGACAGAAACATGACACTCATTAGAGCACCTTTCATCTCATAACCTCATATATTAAACAAACTTTGAAATAGCTTCTGAAGTGGGTATTATCATACTCATCTTACAAGTTGGGAGAAGCAAAGAGCTGAAGTCATAGATCTCAAAAGTGACTAAGTTGTGGACATGCTAAGCTTAACACAATGTGTCAAGTTGGGCATTAAAAACCAAGCACCCAAAATATAGTGGCTGCTTTTAAATATTGTGCTTATGTGACTTGGTTAGCCTCACAGACAATGGTCAGCAAAATACAGAAAATGCAACACCAGGTTAATACAGAAAAGTAGCAGGAAAAATGTCAAAGCAAGTTCATTAAGTGAACCTCAGATACCTACCACCTAAAAACAAACTGAAACTTAGTTTCACTGTTGTTCTTCAGAAATGTGAGAAAAAGCAAGTTGGTGACCTCAAGCTCCCCACCCCGAAAAAAAAAAAAAAAAAAAATCAGTGGAGAGAAACCTTCTTTCAGTATTCCCCACTCATGGTCTCAGCTTCTCTCTTCTGTTCCCCAAATGAAAGGCCTCAACATGTCACTGGTTTCATATGCAAGCATAAGACTGTACTGGGATTACTCCCCTACTTGGCACTTGAACTTATGATGTGCAACTCCAGGTCTGTCTCTTTCAGCTTGGGGATCAACTCGCAAGGTTATGTGCATATAGGTTGGGTGTGCACACTGCTGCACACCTGCAGGTATTTCACACTCGCACACAGCTCTGGAATCTCTCTCCCTCTAGCCCTCTTTGTATAAATCAAGCAGCAGGGAAGCTCAGAAACATGATGAATGCGTTGGCTGGAATATCTCCTGCTGTAAAGACAGAGAGGAAGGGGGGGATACTAAACTAGCCATGCCTTGGATGGAAAAGCATCTGGAATTTAATGTTCTTGGAAGCCAGCCCTAACTGTTCAGACAGGGATCTGCCAGGGAAGTCCCCAGTGGAGGCATCACTCACTTTCCAAAGCTTAAATGTCAAGAGAAAATATTGGAAATCATTAAGCACATTGTTCAACATTTCTTGGACAATTCCAAACGGGGGGAAAAAAGAAGACACAAAACAAACCAAACTCTTAGTTTTAATAGAAAGCAGAGGGGGCTTAGCAAGAAGTCAGACTGAGTGAGCTTATTGAACTACTGGGATACTTTGTAGAGCCAGCCAATGAAGGGACTTGCCCTTATCTTTTATTCAGAGGTCCCTGCACTTTTGGGGGCCTCACTATGAGGATGCCTTTCACAATCAGATGATCCCTTCTAAAAGGCCTCTACAAACTCTCACCTGCATGTGACAGCTTGAGAGCTGAGTAGTAGAGCTTCACTCTAGATTCTCAGTCATAGACAGAGTTGTGGTCTAACAAAGGGCAGCCAGGAGACAAGTTTCTTTTGGGGGTAGGAGCTGCACAGAGCCCCACAAAACATGAGGTAAACCTACATTCCCATGGTCCTACCAGCACAAGCCGCATCTGAAATTTGCCATTACTCATCCCAGAGTTTGGATTAAGTAGCGGGTCATTTTGCCCTTTGTAAGGAAATGCAGTACTAGCAGCCAGCTTTTGTCCGTTTTATTCTTACACTAATTTAAATGGATATTCCTATTGGCTATTGAGGAAACATGTTCTTGGGCTTATGTATGTCAACGTTTTATTGATTGTAAGGGGGCAAAGTCTTCTCTTCCAGCCGTACATCTCCCACACCACTCCCACTGCTGAAATGCCTCCTAAAATTTTTGGCTGCAGCTCTTCATAAGCACAGTGGCACCGATTCAGTAGATGCTTCTTCTTTCATAGTCAGGACTGAAGCAATCCCACACTATAAGGTTAGGAAACTACAGTTGGAAACACCACCTTTCACCCAAAATTAAATCAGTGGTCTTGACCACTGAAGTAATTAAAAATTCTGTGGTACTTTTCATAAGGTCAGGGGCAAACATCTTGATCAAGTCAAAACACAAGGTCCCTGTGAGTCTGGCAGCTAATTGGGCTAATGCGGTGAAGGCACACCAGTTTCTGTAGCTAACTGCATACAAGCAAGTGATGTGGCCAGCATTGAGTCTGAGACCAAGCACCTATTTACAAATGGGTCAAAACTTTGGGCAGCTTTTGGCATAGAGGTAGAATTAATGCCTCTGGAATCACAGAGATTCCTGCAGCATTCTGCCACTGTGGCCCACAAATAACATCGTACCCTGGACAAATTTTAAATTTGCATCATTGTCTTTTACAGACCTTCTGCTTTCAGTGTCTTCAATCAGATCATCTGCTTTTTTTCTCTTGAAACTCCTGGGCTGTGATGTTCTGCAGTCAGTTGCCATATTTCACCTTGGAGATAGCTGTTATTCCGTCATTATTAGAAGCAAATTTTCTCTGTAAAATTTGTAAAGCAGTTGAAATCCTCTTGCATTAAAAGCTATTACATCAATATGCAAAATCAGGATTATTTTCACTGCAATAAGAAATGAGGAATTGTTGAGAAAGAGTCCATCATTATTAAAATGTTATTTAAAATAGACTTTGTGCATATGAATATTTTTCATAATAGTGGGGAAAAAGAGATAATGGGACATTCTGGGCATGTCCCTATCACAGCAAAAAGGTTCCACACAGTAAAGAGAGGTGCATATGCTCTCAGGCTTTAGAAAACCCTGACAATTTTTTCTCCCTTACCCAGGTGCAGAGGGTTTTATGTGCACTGCTACTGTATTACATGTGGAGCAGGACTTCAGGACTATTGCACAGGAGGTAATCACTGCCCATGCAATGTGGTGGAGCTCAGAGTCAGATTGAGTCAGTGGGTTTATCGGTTGAATGAATCCAGTAAAATATTGCCCCTACAAGCAGTTGGGGTACAAGAACAGCAGGGCTAGGTACAGGTAGTCAAAAAGCCAGAGGCTGAATTGATTCAGTCTATGCAGGTTAGTCTAAACTGCACAGATTAAACTGAAACAGAAGTGAACAGATATTTACCTTTGCAGCCACATGCCTGTAGTGGCTTGGGCCAGGAGCCAGGGGAAGCTAGAGCACTCTGTGTGTTCACTTCCTCTTCCTGCAGCCCCCAAGGTCTCTGGGATTTGCAGTTCAGAATTACAGCAGCAGGACTCTTCAGGGTTGCTCATCACTTCCTCTTCCTGCTTCCAGGTGCCTCTGGGATTTGTAGTCCACAATTGCATCCAGAAGCAAGCTTGAGCAGGAAAAGAGGTATTTAACCCCCTCCCTGGCCCCAGACCTCAGTCAAGGTTTGCTTGCAGGGACCAGTCCACCTCCCGTAAACTGGGCTGCATCCCCAGCTGGGCTTGCCCCCGGCCTCCTCCCCCCTTTGTCAGCCAGCCCTCATGGCTCCAACTACAGATCAAAGGGATGGGACCAGCCCAGGACTGCAAAGCATGCTGGGAGACTGTGATTTAACTTGAACCAGGAGGGGGTCTGAGACAGAAGTTTCACAAACTGGTTTGATGCAAATCAGTGAAGTCTGATACTACATTCAACCAGGCTTATCTTAAGCCAGTTTCAGCCATTTTCAGACAGGTTTATGTGTACTGAGCTTCTGTTCTGTTACAGGTTTAAAAGGGTTTCTGATCACTTAAACTGGGTTGTGTATAACTTCTGTCCCTAGCCCAGAACACTATTCCAGTTCTGAGAAGGCCACGTGGCCTGGTACAGATCTCCAGCCTCAGACGCCTGGAGATGAGAAAAAGAATATTTCTGAATGCTAGGAGAGAATTTCCCATTTTTCTTCATGCACATACAGCGATTGAAATATTTAAGAGTGAAGGATGGTGCACCTTTAAAAGAAATGTGAAATGGCTTGTGTGGATTGGGATAACACACATCTTCCTAGAGCAGGCTTCCAGCATGAATCTATCTACGTATATTCCAAGACGTAGCAGCATATGCTGTACTTAAATCCAAAGCTTTAAAAAAAAAAAAAAATTTCCGCCTGAACTGTCTGGTATAGCAATTTTCCTCTAAGGCAGGAACAGATCACTGAGACAAATTTATTCACAGGGATTTCCTGTCAAGAAGTCACTCTAATACAAACATTTTTTTATTATAAGAAAATAAAACTTACTAGTGACATCAGCAGAATGCATTATTTCCATTTAAGATGGAACATGACAGCTCCAGATTTTCAGTGGAAATAAAAGTCTGCTGGCACTGGCAAATTACCGCTAAGCCACTTGAGAATTCTGTTTTTTAATTTTATTTTTTGGAAAACATAATACTTCTGAGTTAGACATACTGTCAATATGTTTAGGGATCCAGTTCCACTTTCCATATGTGCTACTAATAGCATCCTTAAGATCCAGTATACAAATGGTTTAAAATTTGGTTACCAGAATAAATATAATAGAACATTTTTATTTTTAAGCTAATCTTTACAGAGATGATCAAAAGAACATCTTTTTTCGTGACCCACAGCTGAACTAGGTTGCATATAAACTATCAAAACATACTTTTTTCTTTTTATTCAACTTCTAGTATTTACTGCAGAGGACAAGAAATCAAAGAATAACCTTTGATAAGCCACTTAAGTGGAATTTAATTTTGTAGATGCTGAATGCCCACAATTTAAACAGAAGTCAATAGAGGCTGCTGGGTGTGCAAGATATCTGATATTTAGCTCAGTTATTTAGGTACCAAAATAAGAAAGTGTCTAATTTTAGGCACCCAAGTTCGAAAATATTGGCCTTAGTTTTAAAAGGCTTGAATTTCAATGCAAGACAAACTCGGAAGAAACTTTCAGGTTAAATTCTATCTTCAGTTTCAGTCACAGAACCCAGCAGACTTCAGTGGCGTTGTAACAATTAAGTGCAGGCTGTATTTGGTCCTTTGAATTTACGTGTACACCCTATCAATAAGAGACAAGCATTGCTTGCTTGCCATTTTACTTCTACTTTTTTCTTCAGTTTTTGATTTTTTTCTCCCCACAAGCATCTTGCTTTACTTTGGACCTATTTGACAGTCTATGAAGCTCTTTACGTAAGAACATGGAACTGGAAGGGGCTTCCTGAATCAACAAGTCCAGCCTGCTGTTATTGCAGGCAACTATTTCATATCCCTTTTATAAACTGATCAAGGTCCATCTTAAAACTAGTTGGACTGTTTCCCCCATAACTGCTTTTGGAAAGCTGGAAAGTTAGAAATCTTCTAATATCCAACCTAAATTTATTCATGGTCTATATGCATTTGTTCTTATGCCAATATTGTCCTTTAGCTTAAATAGCTCTTTTCCCTCCTTAGTATTTAATGATATAGATTAAATGCCTCTTCAAATTTCATACCAAAGTAATGCATTTTAAAAATTCCATTTAGATGGATTAGGAAGCAGATGTGTGACAACTATGCAACTTTAAGGTAGTGGTTCTCAAGAGCAGACATAGAAACCAAAGCAATTTAAGTTTTTCGAGTACTTTGTATCCATATAATTCCATGTTATGGATAATAAAAAAAATAGCACTTTGTCACAACCTGTCACCTCTCCAGCAACTTGTGCTTCACTTTTCCTTATTCTATTATTCTATTATTTCTTTATTTATATTTCCCCTTTCTCCTCTGCTTTCCTACTCCTGCCTTCTGAAACCTCCAGACCTTCACTGCTAACTAATCCATGGATACATACCCCCTTCCACCATTTGAGAAACATTATTTTAGGATATAAGAGAGCTGGATGCCTAAGTGTCCTTTTTAAATGGAACACATAGTAAGACATTTAATTCATCTTGTTACTCCTGAAATTTAATTAATCTGGTTACTCGTTTTTCTGTACTAGCAGCATGTTCCTATTTTCCTCAAGTCCCATTACCTATTGTTTTCACACAGCACACATTACATCAAAGCAAACTGAAGTAAGGTTCTCTTGATCTCACTAGGACTCTAACTAGACCTGTGTGTGACCGCTAGTATATATACACAGCGAGTAAAGTTTTCATTTTGCTCTGAAGAAGCTCAAAACAGCATTATAACTCAACCAAATGTTTTTGTTCAGAAGATTCCTTTGGAAGAATTTCCTATACATATGCACACTAGAAGGAAAATGGAAAGAGACATTTGTTTAATTTACAACCAAACACTGAAAACAAATGTCAAGTACTGAATGGCAATCCATGGACCAAAATGGGTTCAAAAGCATTATACTGAAAGATATACATAAGTTATGGAAAGTGATACATTTTCAGTTCGGTTTATGCAGGTATTCTTTTTCTTATACTTTTTTTGGTTCCTTGTGGCCCATTTTTTGGGAAGAAGGAAGAGTACGTGGTAAGCTAAGAGGTTGGTGGACTTTCCAGCAGTGCAGTAAATTACTGCACTTAAACATACATGTAGATGGTAATATTGGGATTAGTTTACTCCAGCTCAGAGCTGAAGTATATTCAGGCACATTAATTGCACATGTAGGCACACCAGTGAAAGCCAGGGTGCTGACAGCACAAGCACCAGCATGGGCAAAGCCCTGCTACTGACACAGACTGGCCCAAGCTGGCCCCTGGTGCGAACAGAACGCCCAGCCGACTCCAAATGGTAACATTCAACACACTAGTATCTGCACTGCCAACATCCGACCCCAAACCACCAACCTGGCATCACCTGACCTGAACCAGACTTATTTGACCTACATTGCAACTGTGTTGGCTCGTGCCAGAGGGTTAGCAATCCACAGTGTGAGGGGAAACTGAGTGGCTTGAAATGATGATAGACCTGCTCTGGGTTTGCTATCTGACAGCTGAGAGGGAGTGGCAAAGAGTTGTGAGAAGGTGTGTGTGTGTGTGTGTGGGGGGGGGGGGGGGGGGTGGTCCCAAGGCAGCCAGCCAAATCAGCCCTGATCTTTGCCCATGGGTGCTGTCAGCTGTCTCCAGGCAGACTGGAAAGCAGCGAAAGCACACTGGGATGTCTGCTTTGGGGCCCTCGGCTAGTTGCTGTTGGCAGCACAGGCTGTCTGCAGAGCCCCCAGCCAGCCCCCTGAAGGTTGCAGTTTCCTACCAGTAGTTTCCAACCACTTAAACTTCCACTGGTTCATTTGAACACCTGCAAGCACTGTATGCTCCTATCAGTAGGTGTGTTCATTGAAGTTTTTTGAATGATGACTTGAAGTAATGGATGTCAGAGAGAAAAGATCTATCACATACTGATTTCATGTAGCAGTGGCCTAGTGGAAAAAGTGCTGGATGGTGCCTGAGAAGCCCCGAGTTCTATTTCTGGCTCGATGATTGCTTCATGGGGTGACCTTGTACAAATCACCTTCCTCCCTGTGACTTAGTTTCACCATTTATAAAAAGAGGATAACAACACTGACCGACGTTTGTAAAGCACTGAGATCTGTTAATGAAAAACTTCAGGTGACAACCAGGTAAATTCTCAATAGTAACTGACAAATATTGTTTCACTGGCTCCACAGGTCCCATAAGATTAAGGGCAAACGGATGACCAGCATCACAAGGAATCTACTTTAAGACAACATAGTTTAGTAAATATTTACTGGATACCATAGTAGCATACATGATTATGTCTCAGTAGAATGGGTAGCAGATATCCTCAGCTAAGCAAGTGACTAACATATTTGTCCTCAAGTATTTTCATTATCCCATAAACATCAAAATCTAAAAGCAAAGTTATAAGCAATATTCCTTTACCTGGGTGTAGAGATTTCATCAAGTGCTTTGAGATCCTTAGCTAAAAGATATTGTGCAAGTGCAAAGTACATTCTTCTTATATGGGCTATATTTTAAAGTAAAGTAATAATATACAGACATATGTGGAAGGATGTAAAGCAAGATTTGAGGCACTATATTTAAGTCCAAAATATAAATCTATAACTGATGTGAAATACAAGTTTATGCTCCATATGATTCCACTTTCCATACTCCTAACTACACAATTTCACTCTTTGTGAAAAAGTGAATCTTTCCAATCATGGACTTAAACACACTAGAATGGAAAAAAATAATTTACAACTTATAATAAAGTGAACTTCAGGCAAAGAGTGTTGAGCTTAAACTAGCCTTCTGCTGGGTTCAGGAAGAATTTCTTTTACCACCGTGCTTTAATATAGTACAGTAGGCAAGATAAACTAAAAGGGTGGAAAAGGAGAGATTCTCTTTTCTTCGGGGTAAGTGGCACGAAGCTACCATTGAAAGAAAGATACTGGGGTAGATCCCTAGGTGGAAGAAGGGAGGGGGTTAACAGGGCTTAGACCCCCCCCAAACGAAGGGCAGTGGTAGGGCCACAAGGCAGCCTGCCTGAGGGCTTCCAGCAGCTGCAGCAGGTGTGGGGATGGAGTGGACCTGGGGCTAGGGGAGGGGCAGGGGCTGCACACCCAGTGGGGCGTGGAACTGAGTTGCAGGCAGCT
>NW_005842604.1:230641-231634 GCF_000455745.1 Alligator sinensis
TATGTGAGGGCTGCAGTCACCCCAAAATTTGCTGTAGCCCACCCAACCCCCCTCCCAGCTCCACTGCCACCTGCCCCAAATGCAGCCCAGCCCCAGCCTGCAGCAGCAGCCTGCCCTGCCTCTCCCAGGGTGCGCATAGCAGCAGGAGTCATGCCGTGTTTAGTCCTATGAGCAGGCTAAACAATGACTCAGGCCAGGCACAGGGGTCACACGGGCTCCATCTCCTCCTGTGCAGCCAAGGCTAGCCCTGCTCCAGGCCCCAGCCCCACCAGGCAGCGTGGGGCCGGAGTTGGTGCAGGGGAGTGGGGGCACTGGCACTGGGCAATGACCCCAGGTATGGGGGAAGGAGCAGCCTCATGGGTGCAGCAGGACCCAGCCCTGATCCTGGGTCAGGCTTGGCTCTGCTACCTCCCGATCCTTGCCCAGTCCCATCCCCAACCCCACTCTCCCTGCCCCCATGACTTCTTCCCCTCCCCCCACTCCTTCCCCTGCTGACTTTCCTGCCAGGGGGAGGGCATGTGTGCGTTCAGCCCCCTCCACTCCCCCCCCAATTTTTTTCTTCCCCTCCACCTATGGGTAGATCAAAAGCTGATAAAATATGCTGGCGTGGGAAATTCTTGCATTCTAACTGATATCTATTAAAGCAGGGGTGTTCACTTTTTGAATGTGGGGCCGGATCATGAACTTTTTATCACCCAGTGGGCCGGCGAGCCATATTCGAAGACCTCACAGGAAGTGGTATCACATCAGGAAGTGATGTCACGTGACCTTTGACACCAATGCAGTTGCAGGAAGTGACAATGAAATGGGTCTGGAAATGTGGTTTAAAATCCAAAATAAAAACAATATGAAAGCAAGAATGAAATAATACTAAACACTTGACTAAAATAAACATTTTTGCTTCTCACTTCTCAATGAATGAAAGAAGCATAATGCAAATTGACAGATCAAATGTGGAAAAGATATCAGCCAGAGTGGAAACTAATCAAAGCA
>NW_005842604.1:231711-233217 GCF_000455745.1 Alligator sinensis
TAGGGATGGTTCCAGGGTTTAGAGGCGGTCTCGGTGCCCCAGCCACTGGAGAAAATTTAAGCAAAAGTACCAAATTGGTGGGAATCTGGGAGCTGGGGCCTTGGGGCTATGTGTGTGTGTGCATGCATGTGCATGTGTGTGCTTCCAAGCACATGTGTGTTGCAGCAGACAGAGCCAAAGCAGCTATTGGGATGTGCTGGGAAGCATGCTACTTTTGTCACTGGAGCAAGGGCTGTGGGTTGGGATGGGGACTGGGGTGCTGGCCAGGTTGGGGATGTTGCATGTGCTCTGTCTGCCTTGCTCTGACTCATGGCTCTGGCCCCATTCTGGCATCTGCTGCTGCATCCTGGCTGTGTGCTGCTGGGCTAAGTCAAAGTCAGCTGCATTGCAGCCCCATGTGGAGAGCCCAGCCTGGCCTGGCCTGGCCACATCCTGCCCTAAGTGGAGAGGAGAGTGTGAGGCTGGGGCTGGCTGCTCCTGCCCAGCCAGGGACTCATGGCCAGGATGCAGCTGCAGGTGTCAGGATGGGTACAAGGACAGGGCCAGAGGTGTGAGTCAGACAGAACCTATGCAGAGCCCCCAGTCTGCAGCCCTGGCTGTGGTGAGAAAGGTACTGTGCTCCTCACAGCTGCTCTGGCTCTGCTCTCTGCCACACTTCAGCGTGCATGCATGTGTATGTGTGTGTATGTGCACGTGTGTGTGCATGTGTGCCTTCCCTTGTATCTCTCCGTCCTGGATGTCCCGGTCTGAGGGACAAATGCAGCCTCTGGGCCGGGCTCCTCCTGCCTCCCGCCCAGCCCAGCTCCAGCACCCAGCCCTGAGGCTCCTCCAGTTCCGTGCAGGAACTTACCCCATGCCTCTGTCCGCCCCAGACCAGCCCCGAGGCGCCCTCAGCTCCACGCAGGAACTTACCTCATGCCTCTGTCTACCACGCATGTGGGCAGGGCGCGGGCCATGCTGCAGCTCCTCCGGCCATGCACCGGGGCAAGGGGCGGAGCCAGAGAAGAAGCTGCACATGTTGTCCTCAGCTCATCTAATCAGGCGTGGCTGGGGCAGCCCCACAGCACGCAGCCCTTGGGACAGCAGTGGCAGAACCTGGCTCACTGATGAGCCTGGCCCCATGGGGGTAAGCAGCTCCCCTTCCCTTGCTGCTGGCTGGGGCCTGCGGGCCGGCCCTGCCTGCCTCGCCTAGCCACTGCCGTGAAGCATGGAGCAGGCGCCTTGGGCCAGCTAAAATGGCTTGGCGGGCTGCATGTTGGACAAGCCTGTGTTAAAGAGTCTTAGACCAAAAACTGAACAGGAAGGAACAAAGCTAGAAGTACTTTTGGAGATGGTCTCTCAGGTTTTTCCAAATGAACTGGATAGACAATAGGGCTGTGCGAAGCTTCAGATGGCGATTCAATTCAGATGAGATTCAGCCTGATTCAGTGGCCGAACGAAAGATTTGGAGAGCTTTGATGATTCAGGCAGTCTGGGGACTCTGAGCTGGTAAGTACTAGGGGCAGG
>NW_005842604.1:233227-240701 GCF_000455745.1 Alligator sinensis
TGCTGCAGGACTGGCTCTGCACAAGCCCCCTCGACCCTCCCTGCTCCCCAGGCCCCCCCACAGCTGCCTTGCCCGCTGGGGCTCTGGCCCTTTAAGATAACAAAAAAAAGTCGAGAAAAGCCCCTGGGACTCTCCACTCCTGGTGTAGCCTCAGGGCTTTAGGGGCTCCTGCAGAGCCTCCCACGTGGCGGGGAGCAGCAGGGATCACCCCCTGCCAGCAGGAGCAGCAAGTCCTGGGGTTTCTTCAGGGTTTTCTTCTTAAAGGGCCAGAGCTGGCCCATGTGGGGCACCCATGAGAGGGCTGGGGGAGCGGGGGAGAGGTTCGGGTGCTTGTGCAGAGCACCCCCCATGCAGTGTAGGGCAGTGGGGATCGCCCCCCACCTGGCAGCACCTGCTGAGCTGGGGCTTTTATTTCCCCCAAGTACCAGGAGCTGGGGTGGGCAAGGCAGCCATTGCCAGGCTGGGAGAGGGGCGGGGGATGGGCATGGCCTGGCTGCAGCTGAATCTCTGAATCTGATTCGGCCAGATTGAATCGGGACAGTGATTTGAATCACCATATCAAATCACTGTCACCCATCCTGGCTGAATCCGAAGCGAATACTAGCCACTTCGCACAGGCCTAATAGACAGCATGCTGTTTGCTACAAGTTCAGACCTCTACAGTGAGTAGCTCTGCATGTTTCATGGGTCTGGAAGCTGGGGTAATTCAATGTTGCCACTGCTCTCCCTCTGCCAAATTTCTAGACCTGTGGGGAGCCCCATGGGCCAGATGATACAGCTCCATGGGCAGAAGGTTGAGCATCACTGATGTATATTAAGGTTGGATTTTTATGAAAATACAAAGATTCATTTCTTTTTGCAATGAAGGTAGAGAGGAATGTGCATTCTTCTTGGGCTGCCCAAAACTAAGTCCTCCATGTGTCAAGCAGTTTGATTTTCCCATGTTATAACTTTACCTCTCATCATACTGAGGTCTGTGCTGGAACAAGGAGTCCAACAGATAATGAAATTACTTTTGGAGCCCTATTAAGATGTTCTTTTATTTGAGAAAAGTTTGTAAAATACATAAACCTCAGTCACCTGTGTCAAGCAATTAGGGAGCATGTCAGGGTGTCTGGTTCCAAAACACAGTACTTAAAAGAAGGATGAGGACAGAGTAGGAGCCACAAACATATAGATGACCACCTAGGAATGGAATCCAGACTTGGAAACAATTGAGGAGTGAGGTAGTTAGGTTTTAAAAAAAAAAAATCTCTAAAAGTTACTGAGAACACACACAAAACAAGAACCAGCCTAATCTGACATCAACATGACTCATCTTCCAGATCCACTAGCCACATCATGGACTGTCTGTCTGCAAGCACAGAATTCATTTGTGTTTTGGAAGAGAAGGCAGTCAGAAAATCTGTACACCAGAAACTGTTGTCCTGAGACCTAGTGAGGAGTTTATGAGAAACAAAAAAGGCTTGGAAAAGGAGGAAGAAAAAACAGATGACAAATTAATTCCATATTACTTCGTATGGAATTAAACACTTAGGAAGGTCATAAAGTTCTATAATTTGGAAATAATGAAGAGTAAAGTCTGCTCTACCTTTTTTTTTAATTATTTTTTTTTAAATGCATTCAGTCTAGAATAAATTATTCCATCAAGGAAGTGCAGTAGAAGGGGTCCTAGGTTCACAACCTGACAAGCAATAATCCACATCATTTCACACCAAGAGCTGTATGGTCTTGTTCCAGTGAGGTTTAAGTCATAGTAAAAGGCATAGAAAATTGATGTGCCATGCCTAATAAAGTAGTACTCGCCATATTATCCACATTCATGTCTCACATTGAAATTACTGTCTTTGGAGTTGCTTATTAATGACACAAGTTTACTGATGCCTTTCTGTTTGCAATGGATTAAGAGGGAAAAAAAAAAATCAGATAAAAACTGACAACGTATATGGAAATACCATGGTGGAAGAAGGGAAGGAGAGCCCCTGTTCAATAGCAGTTGATAGAATGACCTGTATAAATAAAAACAATTGAAGCTCACTTTTAGTGAACTGTCTTTCCCTGTTAGTCTATTGTTTTAATTTTCGTATTTATTGGCACTGCCATTTTTCCATGCTGTGTTCCACAGGTCAATTGAAAAGAGTTTATAATAAACAAATTCCAGCTGATCACAAGCATCAGTATGTTCAGAAAGAGCCAAACTTCATTCTCCTGAGATTGGCTGCAGTAACAACACAATTACGTAAAGTAAAAGTTCAGACACAATCCATATTTTAAATCATTTATTTCAGTAGGAAAGATTTCTGAAATCTGTACTTAAACTCTTTAAACTAGCGCAAACACACAATTTCATACGCACACACATTAAAGTATTAAAAAAGTAGAAGAAAAGGAGGCTCCTAGGACAGTCAAACTGCACATCACTCAAAAGAGGTCATAGTGCAATCACCCTATAACTGTTTTGCCTCAATTCAACAGGGAAAAACATTAAAAATGGCTTGTGTTTACTTTATAATAAGCTTGATTTCTGCCCCAAAGATGTCTGTTTTTTATGGAATTATTATAGCTTTTTGTATTTTCTTGTGTCCCTCACATTGCCCCACAGTAATACACATATGGGCAGATCTCAGGGCATGAGGAGTCAAAGGCTCTGTAAACAAGTACACCCTAATGCCCCTTACTTTCCCCATTTTACTCAGTTTATACTGGTTTTGGACCATATTTGTGAGCAGTTCTGGAATGGTAAGAGATTTCTTTCGGAATCATTTGAAGGTCACACCCTTTCCCATGAAGAACAATATTATACTAGCAAACTGTATGGAAAAATATTGAATGTTTTTGTTGTTCCTAGGCAATCAAGAGCAAGCTCAAACAAGCAGCCACAGGCTTCTGATTTGCCGAAGTAATTTCATTCTGGTACTTTTTTTTTTTAGTAATGTTCTTTGAAAAAAAGTTCTAAACCTGTTCTGTAATGGCTGGACTTTAACTTTCTCTGCTCTGGTCTAACTCCTTTCAATTGCTTGAAGAATCTTTTGTGGTTGATCATGTTTGGTCTAGGTTAGACTTTCCCTCTCAAATGTCCACAGTTACAAACATTTTGATGTATATAAGCTGTGCTTTCTATAATGAAGCCTTAAAGGAAAATAAAATGAAGCTTTTTTTTTTGCTCAAAAACAACCTATTATTACTTTTAATTTCTCCTTCCAATGTTGTACATTTCAGATCTTCAAAACCTCTGCAAGCAAAACTAAATAGCTTGCATTTGGTTTTAGTGAAGTTTCTCACTAAGTGATACAACACCAGAACTACAAACACACATCCTTAGCTATGTTAGTTTAAATGATTTAAAGAAAAGGAACAAGATAGAGTTTATTTAGTTTTTTCCCCGTAAATATTAATTTTAAATTAACAAAAAGCTTGCTAAGTATAATCCTTTTTTTGTGCACTATAGTGTTTAAAATAGTATAAAGGAAGACAAAAATCTTATTTCAGTCTATGGAACTAAGTTCATAAACTCTAGACATGACCTAAATTACACTTTATTTTTGTAACTTTTTTTCTTCTTAAGGCTATTTAGAGACACTTTGTATTTTTTGTCTCTCAAAAGAAACTTGTTACGAGTTAACTTAGATATTTCTGAGAAAAGCTCTGAAGACAATATGTCAAACGTGGCTGCAGTCAGCTAAAAACTACTATAATGAGAAAAACCTACCAAAATGATTATAGTTAGCATTCTAAAACTGGCCAAAATCAGTAAGTTCTTCTGCAGAGAATGTAACAACAGTGAGGAAGGGGGTAACAAACTTCTGAATCCAGGGAAATAGTCATTAGGTCCAGCAGCTGTTATTAGAGGCTCAGCTCTAGAATAACAGAATTGGTCTCAAACTGATAATAAGGCACTGACCAAAGTCATTCCCCTTTTCTGCACATATTCAAAGTTGGGATGGTGGCCAAATTGTTACCTTAAGTTTAGTGTTCATTTATACAGATTGTTTTAATTACAGCCCTCTCTAATGTTAATCTGTCCACCTTTGACACAAGCCATTTTTAGGGGAAAGGGGACAGGATGGGGGGAAGAGGGGAAGGACAGAAAGAGAATACTTAAATAATAACAAAATGTTTAAAAGTTGAACTTGTAGGGAGCATAAACAACTCACTGATGTAATTTAGTACCAGTTCTAGTGTCTTGAAGCTCAGAGCAGGCAGTATACTAAGATGACTGTGAAAAAAATTAGGACTACCAATGCTTGCGAGTAAAAATACAAAAAAGAGGGAGGATGAAGAAAAATGCCACTGACAGAGCCAGAAAAACATCACTATAATTTACCTTGATTTAGAACAGATTTGCTAAAGTTCCAGAAAAGGTACAGCCCAATTTGCCTTTTACCACTAGAGACCCAACCTCTCTAAGTGCCCTGTGATTACTTCTTTTATAAAGGAAAGCATGGTGACAATGACATTGCTGGGCCTCAATAACAGAAGATGACGACAGTCTTCAAAAAGCCTAACTGCAAATGTAAATACTTAAGATGTGGCAAGAAAACACGTTAGATAAAATTGGCTTCAGTGAACAAACAGAAAATGATATAACCCTGTTATAGGTAATAAAATTAACAAAGAAACACAAAACAGTAATTTTGTGCGAGTGTTCCACTATCTATCTGTACTACCATTGGTAAAAATTCTTTTATGATGCAACTGAGCCTAGATGGAAAGTTAATAAATGACCAATTCTGTAAAAAGACAACATGAGACAGTAACACAAAAGGCAGAATTAGGTGAGGTATGGAGCTGCCTTGCCAGGACCGCAACCTACACTTAAAACAGCTCAGTTAGAGGCCAAACTTTTTGCATTTCAAATTTTTTCTGTAGTCCCAGCCAGAGATGCAACTAGAAGGCTTTGTGATCTGGGAAAATCCTGCTTAGAGCTGGGGAGAGAATGTGCCCTTGAGCACTGAAGGGGAAGAAGTACTGAGAGCAGGGGCAGCAGGAGTCTTACCTGCTCTAGGGACACAAAAAAGCCTCATGCTAACTCCTGTTGCCACTGCACTGCACTGCCTGTCCTCCCCAGTTGTTGCTGCTACAACATCAGCACAATGCCTGTGCACCCAACTACTGCTATAACAGAGCAGCACTGTAGGGCTGCTGCTCCTCCTAGTGCTCCATTTGCACCCCTCATGTTACACTAGTGGTCCCTGCTCTATAGAATATTTGAAAAGTTCCTTGTAAGGACAGAATCAAAGCTGAGTATTAAACTTATGACTTGCGCTGAACCCAACACCCACGGGACAATGTTTCTATAGCATTTTTCATAAGACTGGTTTGTAAAATGAAAAACGGGCCTGAAAAGATCACCTAAATTAACACAAACTGCATAAATCCCTCTTTATAAAATAAACTGTGACTAATTTTTGTTCTTTAACAACACTGCAATGAAATTAATATTTGATTAAGCCAACTGAAGTTGTAAAGCACCAAGTTAGAAAGTAATGCTAAATTAGCTGTCAGCATTCAAAACATTATAGCAAGAGATATATTTAATGCACTTCTATTGCATCTGCACCAGCTAGTTACGTAAATTACAAATTCTGCTTCTTTTGTTTAAAACTAGCATTCATGAAATTTTAATTAAAAAATGTGGGTACGATGAAATACAGTGCTAAATGTGACCTGTGAAGTTAACAGCTACTGAAAGTAAGAAAAAAAATTAGAGCCATAATATTGGACGGTACACCAAAATGAAACAGCCTGCTGGCTAATATATTATTCTTGTCTCTTCAATAAGGTATATTACTGTCATCTTTCACAGCTGATTTGAGTTATCTAATTCTATTTAAGATTATAGGGGCAGTTTCACTGGCAAGGAAAAAAGTCACAACTTTTCCCTGACAAACATCTACCTTAAAAGATGTAACATATCATTGGTTGTGTCACCCTAAAGTAGTATTTGGCTAATATAAGATGAAAAAGATTGGAGTATCAAACTGTTGGTAATAAAAAAATATCTATAGTGCTTTCAGTTTCATCACATTTCTTATTCTTGCTAAATATTTTGGAAGCTTTTTCTAGAACAAAGCTCTCCCATGAAAAATCTGAAACTGGAAATAAAGGGATGACAATTATGTAGGCTAAGGGTAGCGAGTTTGTCAAGTGATTACTACCGATTATAACTCAGCATTGCTTTCCTCCTCATTCTCGTCCCATAAAAACCATGAAACAGCTGGAAAAATGCAAACAATAAAAATAATACCTTCTAACCTGACTACATCTTTAGCAAAACTGCGTGATGTCAGGTTGTGGCTCTCAGTTGCATGTTTCTGCTCATTAATAGAACAAATATGGTTAGTCTGCAATGTATCTACATTAGCTTATTAAAAAATTCAAAATCCACAGGTTTTCCATCTACAATGCTTAAAAAAAAGTACACACATTTTGTTAAAAACACTTACTTTGAGAAGAAACACATTAAGTAATATAAAAAATGAAAAACAAAATCTAAAGTTGTGCAAACTCTATTACAGTAATACTGCTGACTATGAAGATGTGTTACTAAACACCCAACATGGGTTAACTTGGGAGATGTGTAAAGAGTGATTCAGCACAAACAAGCTCCCTTTCTAAAATACACCACTTCAGGATCAGAACTGATTGTTCACTCTCCACAAAAAAAAAAAGGTTTGTGAGGGGACATTAATTCAAAGGGTGCTTTTAACTGTACCATAAGAGGACAGAATTATGCATCTGCATAACTTCTTTATAGCATGAGCAGATTTCACAAAGTAACACTCAGAAAGGGACCCTAACCCTTTTCCTTACCCCATTCTGACCTGCACAGGAAGATTCTCTGTCTGTGAGTTTTGTTTCTCAATAGGGCCAGCAACCTTATCCTCTGCCTTAAAAATCACAAACTAATGATTTCCTAACAAAAACATGAAACTGATACTGGGAATATTAATGTATCCCCCTGATTTAGTAAATTAAGTGCACATTTTTAAACTGAATAATAACACTTTAAGTCTTTATTGGGTTTCAGATAACTTATTACTATAAACTGATGGAGAGTTCTAAAAGAAGTCTATGGTTGCATTTGTAAGCTTATTTACTGCTACTGAATCAGAATGTCAATGGAATATCTACTTTTTCATGCCTTTTTAATCCTGGTTCAAGATATTTTGGGCAAAACTGGAATTACTTCCTTATTTATAAAGATTAATTTTCTGAAGATTAAATAAAACTTTGCATAAATTAAACTACAATGTATTGACTATGAAGAAACCAAAATAAGTAACTAAATTTAATGAAGACATGTACCTGGAATGTGGCTCCTATTTGTGATCTTAACTGTTTTTGGAGGAGTACATTTTGCAACAAAGGAAGTTTTGATAATCCAGTCCATACTACTTTTATTTCCTAGATTGAATTCCTCTCTCTTTAATTAGATTATTATTGTTTTATGACCTTTTCTAAAGATCGGAAG
>NW_005842604.1:240732-245099 GCF_000455745.1 Alligator sinensis
GTTCATTTTTCAAAACAAAATAGGCTAGAACTTGCTTAGGCCAACATATTAGTAATACAATTCAAGTTCATATATATTGAACAATACAGTTCATTAAACCAATAATTTAAAATGACAGGATGGAAGCTGGCATAGGGACTCAAACATTATAACAATGAAGTCTCTTAAATGATCCCATGAAAAACCTTATACTGACAGAGTGGGTTTTTTCGGGGGTGGGGAGGGGGAGGGGTTGGACATTCTCTACCTGTACCTGATAAAGAGGCACATGGACCCCCAGGAAAATAAGACGATTCCTGTGAACTAAATTAAGTGCTTGTTGTGTTGTGGAACCACCACAAGTAAGAGAGTGACTATTGTAGAAGCATAAGGGATAGAAACAAAGGAAAGGAAACATTCAGTTCTGACCCGATACCTCTCCCCAGTTGCTGCACAAGAAAACCCCGAACCAATCCGAAAAGCAAACAAAAACCCCACCACGGACTATACTTAAAACAGGAATAAGAATACCACATATAAGGATTTTACTTACAAAATCCCAAAACTATGGTGTATAAGCACTCAACCTTTGTGCCACTTGCAGGAAATAAGTTTCCCTATACAGTACTAAGGTTTGCAAGTTTACAGATGTTTTTAAACCCTGCATTTGTGCTGGTTTTTGTACCCTAGGTATGAGACAATTAATGGTGCTCCAGGTGAACTGAACCCAAGAAACTCCCGATTTAGGGCTGCCAGTATAGTCTAAACAGTGTCCCTAGAGTGTCTAAGTACCTCTAGATCCCCAGTTCAAATCCAGCTTTTGATGCAACCCTTAAATGTGGTATTATTTTTTAAGCCTAAAAAGGTTAATTATTTCCAAAATTAGTATAAAGTTAAAATAAATTCAAACTAGCTACAATCTATTTAATCCAAGCACAGCACCGCCAGAAGTTTCACACACACTATTTGGTGTTTCATGTTGATTTTCCTTTCACTCTTTAAGGCAGTGGTTTCCACAGGTCAGTTTAGAGAATATTAAGAAGCATGGTCCATGGCAATTCATGTCGCAATTCCATCCTTTTCGGCAGGGGATCCCATTCCCCAAACTGTTAGTGCTTTTTGTTCCATTATCCAGAGTTAGAAGATTTGAGCCTGTAGGCTCTGATCTGGCACAGTTAATCTATAGCTGGCACACTTTCATCAGGACCTCACTTCCAAATGATGAGAAAGTTCTAATTGTTCTTTCACATTCTGAATTAGCCTTTTACTCAAAAGTCATCAAGTTGGCAGGAACCTGAAAATAAGAACAAAAGGAACAGCTGATTTTAGTCTGGGAATTAACTTTCCACATTCCATCTTTTCACAAATCATTTGCCTGCTTAAATGTATAGTTTAGCTCCCCTTTTCAAAGGGAAAACACGCTGCTCTAAAGAACAATTCATAACCAAGTCAAACAGTACAAGAATAACTAAAACCAGGAAAAAACAAACCCGTACAGAGAATGGCAGACACCGAAGTGAAGCATTGGTTATAAACATAGTACACTATGATTTGGCCCTAATCCCTGTTCTGCCAGTATGAATTGTGACAATACATTTTGGCTACAACTGTGAATTTAACTTAAAAAAAAAAACCTGACAAATCCGGAGTCAAAAACAAATGAAGATGGAGAAAGGACTCTCTCAGACAGGTGTCCCAAGTCATTGAATTCAAAGTAAACAGAAGTCAGGATGGGGCCAAGTCTTGTCATAATCAAGAAATATCAAACTCTTAACTTTGCAGAAGCATTCCCAAAAGCTGACAAGGAAGAAGAACCGAGCAGCATTTAACACTGTCCTCTAAAGCAGCGTTTCTCAACTGAGGGTTGCAACCCAAAAGTGGGTCAACAAGGCTGTCTGAAAGTGTCATGAACAAACTTAAAAAATAGATTCTTTTTTAAAGGAGAAAAATGTGGAAAATGGTGGTTTCCCCTTGCAGGCTGGCAGAGGTCCAGCCTGTAAGGGGCCACTTGGGGCCCCTCACACCCACTTCCCCATTCCCACCCCACCCACCAGGGGCCAGTGAGTCGGGACTGGCCATTGATGTTTACCAATGGGTCCTGGTACAAAAAAGGTTGAGAACCACTGCTCTAAAGGTTAGAAAAATGGAAGTGCAAGAAGGGACTGCTCCTACAAACACAAAGGAAAGGTCACTACGCCTCTAAGAACAAACTTAAAAGTCAGCAGCTTGTTCCATCTGAGGAAGTTGTATTTTCTCAGCAATGCTTGAGATAAAAAAAATCTGTTTCATTCCCCAAAAGATCCAGCTATTTATTAACTTTATCCATTGCTGTGTGTGTAGAATAGTCAAGTCTATAACAACTTTCATCAGCTGGACATACAGCTTGAGAGCCCAGCATGAGGCAAGTAAAAATATTCAGACAGACGAACAAAAGGCATTAAAACTTCAGTATTGGGAGAATCAAAGACCTTTTTTATCAGTCCATGGGTGCCCTTAAAAGGAGAAACAGAGGGTTTTGTGCCCTAAGCAAACCCTGCCTAACTCAGACACTGAAGGAGTGCAGGAGGAGAGTGGGGGTGCAAAGAAAGGAGGGTGCTAAGTGCTGGAGTGTGAGGACAGGGGAGTGGTCTGTCTCACCTGCTCTAAGGACACAAAGACCCCAAGCTGCTGCTGCGGTGTCCCACATCCAGCTCCTACAGCTGCTGGTGCCGAGTTGCAACTGCTGGGCTCCTATTGCCACAGTGTGAGGTTGCTACTATCACATCAAAGATTCCCTGGAGGGCCTCCATTTCAGCACCCCCTTTTAGGTTGGTGCTGGGGACTGGTCCCCCACTTGCGCACCCCTTGTCAAATTACTGCCTTAAAAAAAGAGATGACCCCAATCTCAGGTATGTAGCCTACAGAATGCTAAAGATCTCTGGAACTGTTCTTGGGGGTAACAATAAGGTCTATCCACAAGGCTTTTACAAGATTTCTTGGTAACTCATGGAAAAAGAATCAACTGATGAAGAGCTCAGATTCATCTGGAAAAGGTATGATTGGAGGTGTTGTTTCAAGTTCTTTAGTCACAATAAGCTTACCCTCCTATAGTATTACCCCCTCAGAGGCAAAAAGTGGTCAAGATTTGGTCAGTCTTTTACATCTCCCTCTCCCTAATTTGGGGCTGCTTGCAGATGTTAAAAAAAATGTGGCACTTTAAACTTGGTGCACTCCCAGAAGACGTAGCATGTTAACTGGACCCGGCTCACCTGACTTCTGTATAAATCAGGCACTTTAGTGGGGCTTTTTTGGCACTTTTATCTAATTGTGACAGCGGCGTGCCACCGTCACGGGCACAGAGAGGATTGGGGGGCAGCAACAACCCCTAAAAAGAACCCCGGGCCAGGTTACTTACCCCTGGGAGGGACGGCAGCGTTGGAGCTGGGACCGCGGTAGCAGCCACGGCTGCCATTACAGCCGCGCAAGCCGGCATTACGCCGGCTGTTTAAACAGCTGTTCCCGGTAAGGGGAACAGCTGAGCCAATCGCAGCGGCCGCAGCAGGAAAGTTTAAAAACCCCAGCAAACCCTGCGGCAGGGGGGAGCCAGGGAAGGAGGGAGGAGACGTGCAGCACGTCGGTGGTGCTGCGGCTTCCCCAGAGCGAGAGCCTCGGTCAGGCGGCTCTGCATCAGCTCAGCAGCTGAAGCGAGAACCAAACCCCCCAGCAGGGGCAGAAGCAGTGGTCCCCAGGGATTGTCGGGGCTAGGGCATTGATCCGGGAAGCCTCCCCATCCTGGAGGAATATTATTTCTAAGCCCAGGGGTGGAAAAGGGAGATGACCCGAGCTAGCAGCGGAGTCAGCAGGATTTTAAGACAGGCTGACTGAAGGCGACCGTTAGCCTAGGTCTCTACGGTCGGGAACACCTACCAGCAAAGAAAGCCTGCTAATAGCAGCAAGTCACCATCTCACCAGCAAGTGACCGGTTGGCGAGTGGACGGGGTGTAGGGGTGGCGGAGCCCCATGGAACAACGGAAGACTCAACCATGAGTACATCTGCGTTGGGGAACCCCTCTGGTAAAAGAGCTCCACTGAAGCCCTCCTTCAAATCACCCATAACATCAAAGTCGTGGCAGGAGGGACGAGGGGAGGGGCTACCTAACAGAGGGTGATACTGGACATGAGGCCCACCAACATCACACTAATAGCTGATTGGAGTCCGCTATTAGATAAAAGTGCCAAAAAGCCCTCCTGAAACACCCGATGTATACAGGTGCCAGGTCCAAGTAACGCACTGCTTCTTTCATTAAAGTGCAGTTTTTGTTTTTTCTAACATCTGCAAGAAGCTTTGTTGAATAAGAAAACTAACTGAACTCTACAATGGCCGGTGGAGGGAAGGAAGCTGGGGAAAA
>NW_005842604.1:245130-248696 GCF_000455745.1 Alligator sinensis
CCACAGTTTAGACGGGCTCCCATTAGTCAGGAGGACCATGAGATAAAGTATGGGCAAAGAATATGCTGGTCCTTGCTGCTATCAGATCCAGCAGAACCAGAAGGATAAATAATCTTGACTAATTTACGGCACCAGAAAACCCTCATGTGGTCCTAAAATGCCATCTCCAATGGCATTAAGAGAACCAGTATACTCCTGGATGCTAAGACCTAGTCTCTCTCAAGGGAAGCCAAAGAACTGAAGCCTGAAAAGCAGTAACAGGAAAGATCTCTACTATTTCATACATTTTGTTGACATTAGGGCTGGAAGGGACCTTGAGAGATCATCAGGTCCAGCCCCTTGCCCAAAGGGCAGGAAGTCAACAGGGGTCAGATGGTTGATCAAAAAACAAAACATAACAAAACAAGAGACCCCCCCCTCCCAAAAAACCAAAACCAAAAACAACCCACCAGCATTCATACAGGCTTTGAGACAGACATGACTTGACTTGCACCGATTACAAACAATGTCAGTAAGTTAGTGTTAGAGTCTTCAGTCTTTTGCCAAACTCTCCTGACAAAACTGAATTGCTGAAGGAAGATCAACATTTTTACCTTGTGCATCATCATCATCTCCCATTTCTTTCCCAAGTTAAAGAAAGAAGACTGCTTAACTTTCTCAGCAGGCTTTATACTATACATTTATAAGCTTTATACTCCATGGTGACTGGAATTAAATTGAGGACTTTTGGTGAATCTAATCTTCATGAAAAGATGTTGCTTTGGAGCTACTGCAGGCCTCCTTACACCACAAACTCAGTAGAGACTCTTCACTCCCACTTCTGAGAGTAAGCCTGGGCAAAGATTTGGAAACAACTCAATGTTTCCCCTTCTGTCCATTTAAGGAAAACAGTGCAGGGCCAGGCAAAAAACTCAGTACCATTTTACATAATGAAATTAATGAATGAATGTAGACAAGGAAGAGTAATAAGGGAAAGCAAAATGGTGGGCCAAGGAGGCAGTATTTTTTTCCCCCAGACCTAAGGATATGTATAGATTTATTATGGGATAGAATGGAGGTCCTTTCTCCCTTTTTTGAAGCTTCGCCTTTGTTTTTGTTGCAACTTAAACGTATGTTGAGCTTTAATATAGATACCTGTTGTCAGGGCCATCCTGGGCTGGGGGGGAGGGGGGGAAATCGGGGCAACCACCCCAGGCCCCATGCTTTAAGGGGCCCCATGGAGTCGGGCAGAGCAGCCACGGTGACTCCGTGTTACCACCGGCTTCATGTCCGGCTACTCAGTACCATCCCCCACCCCAAATCTCCCAGTTCTGGCTGCTTGGCAACCCCCACATTCCCCCGCCAAATCCACCACCTCCAGCCGCTTGGCACCCCCCACTGCTGGCTTCCTTGCGCCCAGGGTTCGGGCGCCCCACAGGCTGATTTGCCCCAGGCCCCACATCCTACTCAGGTCGCTGCTGCCTGTTGTGCTTTTTAGTAATTAAATTAACATACATACATATTAACATAAAACTTGAAAAAAGTAAACTGTATGTCCAATACCTGACAAAGTACTACAGTGATCTACAGTATTCATACTGAATGCTACAGTCCACAACAGGTCCACCAACAGAAGTTGGAGGCCAGGCCCAGCCACAGAATTTGGGGGTTTGGGCCCTGCTGAACATGGACGTTGGCAGCAAGGGAGTGCACAAGGGCTGAACAGATAGAGCTGTCACTTGCCCAGCACCTGCTGGACCTCTACTGCTGGCCCTAAATCCCCAACTCCAGGTGCTGCCTGCCCTGTGAATCTGGCCAGAGAGGAATCCTGTGGTTTGGATCCAGCCTGAGGCGAGTCTTCCACCTCTGGCTTCATGTCCACAGAATTTTTAAATTTAACACCAACGGCTTGCCTAGGTAGAAAAGGGGACATTCAGGAGAATCAACGCAAATGTAAGATTAACTGTCAGGAATGTTGTGCTTTTCATAAGAAAATGCTCAATTACTACTGAGTCTTCTTTGCAAACTTTAAGGTATGTAGAGCAAACTATTTGCCACTGCTGATCTTCCTTCAGCAGCTCACATGTCCTTTTCACTGTACTGCTCTCACCTGTTGTCTGTTGCTTTGGCAGGCAGCACTCAGGTGTTTGAACCAGAGCATTGCATTCATTCTATTCCCAGCTTGAAACTTGTATGAATTTCCTAAAATGAAAAAGGTAGGGGAAAAAAAACCAGACTGAACCAAAGCAGAGAACATACAATATAGTACCTTCAACTTTATCTAAATTCAAACAAAGCCAAAACGCAGACATTATCAAAGCATGCAACAGAAATCCTATATTCATGTAAATTTACACCTCTGCAGCATAGATCCAATTCAAATAGAATAATTTACCTTAATTGCCCCTGTTTGTTCCCTCAGTCCCCAATCATTCCCCCCAGTTCCTGGTTTGATCCCTCTCCTCAGCTCCCCAATCATCCCTATTCAGCCCCTGCGGCTGTCAGTACTGCCTGCCTTGCCGCAGTGGGGGTGCAGCTGGGCGAGCAGCGGCTTGTCCTGGGGCTGCTGGCTCAAGCTGGGGCTCGTCTGGCTGCTCCCCCAGCTGCTCCTGCGCCTGCCTGCATAGACTATGGCCAAATAAGATTCAGCCCCAAATATCTTTGGATTTGGCCAAATCGAATTGGGATAGTGATTTGAATCACCGAATCAAACCACTGTCCCTCCAAATCTGAAGCAAATACTTTCCGCTTTACACAAGCCTGGTAGACAGAACTGGAGTTTATACTCTAAGAATGTGTGCATGCCTTCGAAAAAAGTGTTGATATACTTTAGACCAATGTTTAATATATAGTGGTTGCCTGATTCTAGATGGGCTGAGGAAAAATATTACACAAGTGTTTCAGATTGCTGCTGCTGATATCCAGTTGACAAGTACATACAATTTATATGCGTTGGTGCTATCCTTAGGTTCACCTATGATAGGGACACAATTTGTAATACCCAACACATATGAACTGATATGTATAATACCCATATGATATGAACTAATTTCGTGCTTATATCATATTATATATGTTGGAGAAAGATTCATTTTTAATTATGTAAATTGATCTATTAAAATATCTTTTTAAATAACTGCATTCAAAATATTCACTGAAAACTAACTGCAGTTGCAAAGGTACAGGTAACAATACTAAGACATCATTCTTTAGTACTAAGTATAGAAATATTTAAGAAGAAATCCCAAAAAGGTCACAGAGGAAAATGCATGTTAAAATGTGTTGTCAGAACTGCTTTTGATGCCCTTTCTGCATATTTTGAACTTTCCTAGCAAAGTAAGAATTTCTCCACAGTTCATACTGAACTGGCTTTCACTTTTAATCTTCTCCTATACCTCCTCTTTCCAAAACAACTTAGGAAATTGTATCGTTTTTTGTATTTCTGAAGCTTTTTTTTTTTTTTTTTTTTTTTTTTTTTTTTTTTTTTTTTTTTTAAGATCAAGGGTTTTCAACCTTTCTTAACAAGTGTACCCTTTCTCTCTCAAAGCTCTAGCTCAGGTACCCCTTTATATTTTTTTCTTGTGGGG
>NW_005842604.1:248808-288704 GCF_000455745.1 Alligator sinensis
CATGGGGAGGGGGCGGTGGCTCCTTCCAGTGCTTGCACCCTGGGAGGGCATGGGCATGTGTGCCCCCAGATCTGCCTGCTGGGTGACAGTGGGCTGGCCCAGTGGTGGGGGAGGGAGTGGGGCCAGGGCAGGGGCTGTCCAGTCAAGGCAGGGTGCAGGACTGAGCCACATGGGGCAGCCCCTGCAGCTATGCTCACCCCTGGGAGGGTACAGGGATGTGTACCCTTGGATCTGCATGGAGGAGGGCAGGCTGCCACCACAGGCTGGGGCCAGCACCAGGCTGTTCCCAGCAGGGGCTGAGCTGTGCTGCACTCAGGAGAAGCGGCAGTAGTGCTGGGAAGGGGCTTGAGGGGAGGTTACAGCAAATTCTAGGGTGGCTTCACCCCCCCCGCCCCATAGCCCCCTCCCAGTGTCAGCTGCCATGAGTGCAGCCCGGCACAGCCCCAGCCCCATCCTGCCCTGCTCCACCCAGATCCAGGGACACATGCTCCTATGCCCTCCTGGCATGCGCTAAGCAGTGGGAGCTACTGCCGCCCTTCTCCCCTGGACGAGCTGTGGCTCTGTCCCGTGCTCCATCCCGACTCCTGCCACTGCACGCACTCCAAGAGGGCATGGGGGGTGTGCGCCCCTCGATATGTGCGCAGGGCAAAGCGGGGAACATCTGTGTAGTTCAATATTTATTTTTTCATATACATGCAAAATGACTCCTAATGGCTTAAGAATGATTAAAAGCTTGCATCAAGCCAATGAATTTTCTGTATTATTCCTGAAAAACATCTAATCTAGAAAGGTAAGAGTTTGGAGCTACAGTTTTGTAAACATCTTAAAAATATGAGAAGAGGTGGTAAAAGGATCACTTGTCAAAGAATTTAAGGCAGAAAAAAGGAGATGAGAATTTACAAATTAAAGAATGGCTTAAAGTTTCAATATTGCAGTGGCTCCCAACCTTTTTTTTGCTGCTATCCTAAATCCAGGCTGTGACTCCCACCTTCATCTCACTTATGCCCGATGGCACCGGCAGAGCCTGGGCTGGGCCAGGATTGTGGCAGGCAGTGGCGGCGAGAGCTGCGCAGACCATGTGCCGGGAGAGCCCTGCAGGCAGGGCCCCCCGACTCCGATTTGAGTTGCGCCCCGAGATTGGGAGCCACTGTAATATTCCTTCCATGTTTTCTGTTATAATTATAAGCATATCTGAGAAATTCTTAGAAATTTACAACAAATCACATACATCTCAAAACCATTTTATACAGATCACTGCAGTCCTGATGTTACCCACCCTTTTCAGAATCAGTCAGCAAGAAGAGATCAGGATGTTCTGGATCATCAGCCATCATTACCATCCATCCCACAACTGACACATTCTTACTTGGGGTAGATTTGAACTGAAAAATGGATAAAAATTAATTAGTCAGATTCACAGCATTACATATTACATTTTTACATAAATAATGGGCCACTTCTTTTAGCTATACCATTGTAAATGTAGAAAAATTCTATTGAATTCACTCGTGTTAAGGCTTTCCATAAAAGTTAAGAATTACTCTAGATATACTTGGGATTTATTTTACCAGAATTTGATGCCAGCGTGTAATTCAGGAGAAATTAATAGGACACCACAATCCACTAGGACAGGGGCTGGCAACCTTTTTTGGATGCAGGCCAGAATGACCCACCCCAGGTCAGTGAGGGGAGCAACATAAGGAGAGAGTGTCCACTGCCAAAGCCCCAAAACCACCGAATGCTGCCAAAGCTCCATATCTGTGCGTGGCATCCAATGCAATCCTGCACTAGGATGTATAGTCATCATCATACATTCTGCAAAATGGTATTTTCAGCACTGTGTATTTGTGTGTATTACGCTAAAAAAAAATACACCAGAAAAACCCCACAAAAACAAAGTCTGTTAGAAAACATTTCAGTCATTCACTTACATATTAAGAAATGCCAAAATGTGTGTAATTTAATTCAGTCCCATTGTATGTATTTGTAGCATAGTCTTTATCTTATTCAGCCAATCTGAATAGGACATACTGCCCATTGTGCTCAGTCTGCCCCATCAGCAACTCTTTCAACTTATGGTGAACCACTGCATCAAATACATTTCAACCTCTTCACTCCCACAACTGAGCAGCACCTTTCTTTCTCTTTTTCCAATGATTTGTGTCCTCACCAGCCTTAAATGTCTGGCAAACATCACCAAACGTCTAGGTAGACGAGAGGCTCTGTCACCTCGCCTTGGCTTGTCTCATGCGACTAGTGTGGCTCTGCCCTCCATGGGGTGGAGCCAGATCAGGTAGACCTGTGCCTCACTTGCACTCAGGACTTGTGACAAGAACACCTGGTTCCAGTCATGAGAGAGGGGCTATTCAGCACATGGATCCTTTGATCCTTTGTGTTTTTGTGCAGGTGTGTATGTGGGGGGGGGGGGGGGGGGGAGGAGGTTGGTATCTGGAGTAGACACAGTTGGGCTAGGGACAGACATTACACATAAACCAGTATAAGGGATCAGAAGCCAGTTCAAATCTGTAACACAACAGAAGTTCAGTGCACATAAACCACTTTCAAAATGGCCAAATCTGGTTTAAGATGAAATTGGATGTATGTAGTATCAGACTTAACTGACTTAGGTTAAATCAATTTATTGAATTTCTGTCCCAGATAGCTTGATTCTGGAGGGTGTCAGCTGAGTAGGAAGGCATGCTCTAGCAACCCCAGGCTTCTGGCTGGGGCCACTGCCCTCCCCCCAGCCACTACTTTCCCTGTAGGGGCAAATACAAGACAAACCTCCAATAATTAGATTCGATACCTGGAAAATTATAACAATTTGTAAAATTTTACATAAATAGAATCTAATTATTTTGGGGTCCTCTTAAATTCAGGGTCATTTTAGATTTGAGTTAAATACAGCAGCACATTAATTTTATACTACCCACATGAAGTAAGTAGGTATTGTTTAACAAGGTATTATTCTTGTAAGTAAGACAAGAATAAGAGCAAAAGTATCCACTAATTTTGGGTCTTCAGTTTGAAACAATTATGACCTGCTTTTCTAGAATATATAGTACTTGATATGGCTCTTACTATATACAAATCATAGTTCCCTCTGACTTCAATTGCAGCTATGACTAGTCTACCCCTTTGCGAAATCAGAACTCAGGGTCTTGAGTAGGACATGAAAAAAGAAATGAGAAATGGATAATTAGCAATGACCTACAAAATCTATGTTTAAATAACTTATCCAGGATTGTATAGAAACTCTATGACAAAGGCAAGGGAATAATTTAATTTTCCAGTGCATCATATATCTGCTTTTCCCTTTCTGCAGTCTCTTGCCTCATTCACTACACATTTCCCAGTTTCTCCAATAGATTAATCAGGGCCCCAAACAACATACTTTCACTATACAACCCTGATTCATCTTCAAAGCATGGTCCAACCTGTACTCTGAAATGAGTCAGGAATCATGCAGAAAAAAAATACATCATTGCATAAAGTTAATAATAAAGCATATGCAAAAGGAAGCCAAATTAAGGTTGCACAAGCAACTTGAATTCTGGCTTTTTAGCATTAAGGTACTTTGTAACTGTAATAATATTTATTTAATATAATGTACATGTGTAATTTCTCAGGATTTTTTCAAAGCAAACTGAAAAAGTATATCAGGTGGTATCATACTGATACCCAATTGGTTCATCAATAGGGTTGAAATCTTTAGGTTTAGTCATTTGACTTAAAGAATAACAAATAGCAGATGTAGGTATTACCACCTGTGGACCACATTAGAGCAAAAAGTGTTGCAGTGATGTTGTAGCTGTGATGGGCCAGGAAGTATGTGAAGCAAGGATTTTTGTGGGTGACATCTTTTATGGAACCAACTGTGTGGTTGAGATGAACATAGACAAACTTTAAAATGTAATACATTCTTCTTTGGGTCACCTCTCCAGTCTCCCTGCTCCATTCCCAAACTCCCCTGCTATACCCAGTCTTTTTGCCCATCCAGCAGCCCCACGCTCCTATATAAGGGACAGAGTGCAATTGTGAATCTGTCAGAAATGTACGTCCAACATCTTGTTCACTCTTTTCCCTGAGATACCCACTTCCTGATCTCTCCCTCTCGCATTCTATCCCTGCAAGGCTCCACATCTGTCTCTCTTCAAGGCTTCTCTTCTGATCCAAGTGATTTTGCCTGCCATAGCACTTGGTCCCAGTCTTTTTAACCAGTGAGTCCCAGTTTTGCCCACACCTCCCAGTTCCTTATACTCATGCTTGCTTTCCTCTCACCTCTTCTTTCCCAATCCGTCACCCACTTGCTCCTCATCCAAACTTACTTTTCCACTGCTGCACTGGCTGCTTCTCCTCCACTACCCTTCCTTCTCTCATACAGTTTTACCGCCTTGCCAGTCTCCACATCTGCCAACCTCTAAACCCAGACTCAAATTCCAGGCATTTTATCCCAAATCTACTTGTCAAGCTCTCTGCCACACTAGAGTCTATCTGGTTCCTGTTCCTCTACATTTGAATTAGACATCTTCTCTCTACCATTTCACCAGGCTGCTAGCAGATAGACAGTAAAGGAGAGGTAGCCTCCTTGTTTCATTTCCCGACTCCCCGCTTGCTGAAAGCAACTGTGCACAACGATTATAGGTAAATGTCCAACTTTGTCCCTGTAGGACTAAGCTGGCACTTGTAGAATCTGGTCCGCACTAGGAGCTGAGAAAAGCCTGAGCATGCTCAATAAGGATGACATCTTAGTTTTAGGTGTTAAGCTTTAGTAAAGCTCTATTAAGCATGTGTGAACTGTGATTTTTCACAGGTTTGTAACTTGGCAAAAAATTAGCAGATTTTTACAGAGAAAGCAATACACACACTCCTGGAAACAAGGCATGAGCTGTCAGGGAGGTTCTGCTTTCTCAAAGGGAGAGTCACTCTGTCTCTTTTTAATGCTGAAAGACATCTTCTCTAGCCACATTCATAAATGACTGACCCGTTTTAGCTTAAATTTTCCAAAAAATATAGCTCAAGTTAAATGGTTTGCATTAAACATTTCAGCCAGAACAATTAAAGTCTGACTAAGCTACAAGCAGCTGCAAATAGGATCTTTTAAGGGTGCTTGAAGCTTTCCATTATTAGGCAGTACTACCAGGCCCACTTGTATATTCAGTACACACAGACAAATGGTTATATGTACATACATCTGTATATTATACATCACTGACCTTTCAATAGATCATTTTTCAAAAGCAGCAATCATTTACATGTTAACAAATGCAAAAATATGTGCAATTTAAATAGTCTCAGTGTGTGAATTTGTAGGATAGTCCTTAGGTGTACGATCATGTATTACTTCTTCCACAGGACCCTTCCCTTATATAGTGCACAGAATGGGTGGTACTTCTTTAATGACCAACAATTAAATATTTTGTTCTCTTTGTTGTCTAATTTCTTCCTTATACCAACTATTCAAAATCTGCTGCAAAGATAGTAACTTGCTCCATTATACTTTAAAAAAAACCACAAGTATTAATGAATTGATTGGTATAATCATTTAACATTCCAAAATAAGCCTTTGTATGCTACACAACATATTATATATTTTGTTTTTGACACATCTAGAATAAATAATTAAGTTACAAATGTTTGAGAGTTTTAAACAGTCTCAGACTTTTTTTTTTTTTTTTTTTTTTAATATCCTCTGTGGTCAAAGCTAGCTATCATCAGTCTAGATCAGGGTGCTCAATCTCTGGCCTGCAAAGCCAAGTCATCTGGCCTGTGGGGCTCCCTACAGTCCAAAAATCTGGCAGGGAAGCAGTGGCAGCCAACTGCTGCTCCCCTGCTGCCAAGTTTCCAGACCTGTAGGGAGTCCCATAGGATGGAGAGTATGGCCTTGCCTGATTGGGAGGCACAGTCTGCCTTGTGCCATTCATCTGACCCATGGGGCCAAAAGTTTGAGCACCACTAGTCTAGATGTACAGGTCTCTGAGGGAAACATAATAGCTACAAACCATGACTGAAATCACATTTTTGGTATAGAAAAAGTTAGTATCTTAAAAGGCAAGTTTGGTGTTTTCAGAGTTAGCGCTAAGAGCTTGAAAAAGCTGAAACTCCTGTTTTTAGATTCCTAAATAACCATGAGATAATTAGCTAAAGTCTGTGAGATTTCAGGAGAGGTGTTACCAATTCAACAATGATTCTTGACTCTTTGTCCAGAATACTGTGGGGGGGTTTGCTTGTTTAGTAGTGTGGGGTTTTTTGTTTTGTTTTGGGGGTACTTTTAGAGAAATTTGAATGTGCATGTGTGTTTGGTTATCTCATTCTCTCCCGTGGGAGCTGTTCCCCTTTGTATAGCTAACTAATTATCAGTCCAAAAAACCACATACACAAACTCCAGCTTCATAACATTATTACTGGGTTTTTTTAAACATATGTACACACAATCGTAAAATAAGCAGGGAAAGAAGCAAATCATTTTTAAAGAAGATTGGGATAAAATGCTTAATAGACACACCCCAATTTTGGGGGGCTGGTTTTGGAGGGACATGCTGTATGTGAGAAAATTTACGTATATATTTCCCTTTTTAACCCAGGAGTCATCTTTTGTAAACTCACTGTGTATTATTTCCCTCATATGAGATTTACTTTTGCTGTTTTCATTTCTAGCTATAACCTACCAATGGATGTGCAATATAAATAAAGTGAAATGTAAAGTAAAATAAAGTAAAATGTCTATCCTATTAATTTTTGTTCCTAGAACAAATGTCTATCTTATTAATTTTTGTTCCTAGAAAGGATTCATTAAACAAACCAGCCTCATTTTCCTGAGGGTGGGTGAAACTTGTCAAATATATCTTTTAAATTATTCCTTGCCAATGCTTAATTTTTTTCCCTTTAGGGATTAATACATTTGCTGTTCTCTTCTGAAAAAGCATTGTACTGGCATCCAGTTTTAAAATACATGGTTATGCAGATTTCTTTCAAGTTACCCTTCCCTATAAAAATGCCTTCATACTGCCACAGAAAAGGGTACGCACTACTTTAGGAAGACTTGCAGGGAGGTCTTTTCCAAGAACAGAAACTTTCAGAGAGAATTTTTTTCATTTCTTATGTATTTGTAACATAAAATATCTGTTCCTGCTTCCCTCCAAACTTTTTAAGATTTACACTTCACTGGCACCGTGAAAATGCTCATCTGAAAAATGTCCTAAAAGTTACAGTGAAGTAAGTTTAGGAACTGAAAATGCAATATTTCTTATAAACGTAACTATAGCAATGTAAAAGCAGTGCTATATAGAAGTATAGAAACACATAGCAATTGTATTCTTATTTAATGACTTGTTTGCTTTGTGGCTTTGTTTTCTCTGTTTACATAGTCCTCTTTGCTAGTTTGCTCACCATTGATGTATGAAGCATTTGCTAACAAAGTCTGGTTTGCCAGCCTCAAAGGGGAAAGAGCTTCACTGATTTTAATATTCCTTGTGCATCCTAGGACAACCTTTGCCTGCCCATCTCTGGGCTAGGCTCCACTAACCTAAGCTCAACAACAGGTATATACAGATGTTTCTCGTGGGCTAAGGACAGAAATTACACAAACTGGTATAAGTGATCAGAAACCAGTTAAAATCTGTAGCACAACAGTTCGATGCACATAAACTGCTTTCAAAAGGACCAAAGCTGGTTAAAGATAAACCTGGATGGGTATAGCATCAGACTTGACTGATTTAGGTTAAAAATTGGTTTACTGAATTTCTCCAGATTCAAGTTAACTCAGAGTCCCCAAGCATCCCAAGATGCTTTGCATCTCCCCTGCAACACTCCTCCCCCCTTGCAGGGTGGGCAGGCTAGCCTTGGCTCAAGCTGTCTGGTCCAGATGAGCAGGGAAACGTGCTCCAGCGCCTGCCAGCTTCTGGACTGGGCCACTGCAGACATGTGGCTGAATTTCCAGAATCAACCCCTGGGGATTAAGAATCTTGAATGGAGTTGTGAACCAAAAAGACCTTCCATTTTAAAAGCTGGGGACCTATCTTCATCACCTTATCTGGTATTTGCAGTGTTTTCTCTCCTAACACTGTTCCTTCTATATCACTACAGCATGGAAGATATGTTATGTTGGACCCTGGATTAGCCTTTTGATGCCTCTTTTGGCAACTTTTCAGATTAATCTAAACAGTTCCTCTGGAATAGTCTGGCCGATACGATCATTTTAGGGGGTGAGACAACAGAGAATAGAATTCACATGAATAAACTGATTAGGTACATCTCATCTGTCAAGTTTCTCTAACTGCAAATTTCTCTTTGAAGAGGAATACAATCAATTATATGGAATACAGACCATATGTCCTAGCAGGAGGCTCATCAATTGTGTTCTGATTAAGAAGCTTATTTGGACAGCAGAGTAGCGCTCTATAAATCCCAATGTGCTACCTAGCATGATGGAACGTTAAATAAAGTATCATCTCATCAAAAGAGCTCTCCCAGCCTGGAAGCAATAACCACTTAACACTAATACAAAGGTTGGCAACCTATGGCCAACCTAGCCTAGATATGACTTACAAAGCTAGGCTGTCAGCAGTGATTTGGTACTACCTGGAGGCGCAGGGGGAAGGGGGAGGGCGGCATGGAACGGCAGTGGCATTTGGGCCTGGGGAGGGGGGGACAGAGAGGTAGCAGTCAGGTCAGAATCAGCAGCTTGTCTTTGGACCTAGCTCTGCTGCTCCTGAAAAGGTTAGTGGCCCCTGCTCTAATACTGGTAAGTGGGCTTAGTGCTGCTAATAGCCTGTAAGGTAGGACCCAGAACAGCAAGCAAATGGCTAGAAAGTAAAAAAAAGAGAGGAAGCTACTAGGATGCAACTGATAACTATGACCAGCCAAAAAAACCAAAACAAAACCAAACCCCAAATCAAGAACAAACAACCCTCCTCGCCGCCCTGAATCCAACCCCCCCGCCACGCAAACCTGCAACAACACTTCAACCGAAGTTCAGTATAGTTACTGCTGGTCTTCCCACAAGAAATGGAACTGTCTTGAAGTTACAAACCAGCTCTCTAAGTACAGCAAAAGCTGTGTTAACCAGCACTTTATTAGCCAGAAAATTCTATTAACCAGCATCCGAGGGATGCAGCAAAAGCGAAACCGGAAGTACCACTTTCTGGTTTTGCCGCCACAGCGAGCAGAGTTCTTGCCATTACTTTGGCCCACGGCCCAGGCAAAGCAGCCTGCGCAGGTCCCTCCTCCCTGTTCCTTGGCACACTGACTCTGGGGAGTGAACTACACAGTGCGTATTTGATTAAACAGACTATTTGATTAACAGATAACAGAGCTTTTACTGTACCACCAAAAAGCATTCTGCGATTACTGGTAGTCTATGGACCACAGTTTGAGATCCACTGAATTAGACAGAAGAGGTAGAAAGAGTTGAAAGGATGAAGTTTACATACTTCCTAGTTTGTTACCCAATTAAAATATATACAAATTTCTCAGCCCTTTCATACCAGTGCTTGCTTGTTTATAATTAATTAATGGGCATATAGTAGGGATATATTCTAACAGTCAAATATTGTTAGAAAAATGTGGTGAAAAGGCAGGCAAAGACGAAGGTTAGGGATAGACATTACACATAAACCAGTTTAAGTGATTAGAAACTGGTTTAAACCTGTAACAGAACAGACATTCAGTGCACATAAACCAGTTTGAAAATGGCTGAAACTGGTTTGAGATAAACCTGGTTGAATGTAGCATCAGACTTAACTGATTTGGGTCAAACTGGTTTAATGCAATTCCAGACCACTTTCTGGTTTAACTTAAGCCAGAGTCCCCCAGTATCTCAGATACTTTGCAGCCCTGGGCTGGGCTGTCTGCTCCAGAGCAGGGCTGGTCCCTCCCCTCTGCTCCCTAGCTGGGAGTTCCAGCAGAGACTGGCTTCCCCCCCCACCACAGCATAGCCCATAGCCAGCATGTGGTATGCTAGCTAATGGTGAGTGGTGTCTGTATAAGGCAGACAGGACAGTGTCCGCTTAGGGCTTTTGGAGGCTAATGAACAGGTCAGCTGGTAATGTCCTGCCAGGGCCTGGCCACACACCCCCTCACCTCATTACTGTGGAAGAGAAGGGAGGGCTGCTTTAGTGTCCCCTGAACTCTAGCTTGAGCCACTGCAGGCATGTGCCTGCATTTTCTCAGTCCAGAGGGGAATGCCTATGCACTTGCAAACTGGTTCAGCCCAGCCAGGTTAGACTAACCTGCAAAGATTGAATCAATTCAGGCTCAGGTTTTTAAATATTTGTATAAGGGGTGCACAGATAGAGATTTTGGGGGCCGATACTAGTAGCCGAATTTTAAGGAGGCATATCGGCCGATACGGACCTGATTTCCAATACAGATGTGTGCAGCTGGTAAGTCTGCTGTGGTGAAAGGGGACGGGGGGCAGATCAACAGCCCCCACAGTGAGGGAGGGAGTGGGGCTGGAGTAGGCGCTGCCCAGCCAGGGTGGGGCGGGATGGGGGCACGGCGAGGAGGAGGTGGTTCCTGCCACTCATCCAGGAGGGCACGGGGTGCATGTGCCCCTGGATCTGTGCTGGGCAGGCTGCAGCACTGCACTCAGGGCAAGTGATGGTGGCGCTGGGAGGAGGGGAGGCTGCACTCACCTCATATTTCACTATAGCACCCCCTCCTAGCACCACTGCCACCCGCCCCGAGCGCAGTGCAGCGCGACCCCAGCCCGCCGCTCACTTGGCCTGCCCTGCGCACATAGTTTCATAGTAGCTAGGGTCAGGAGCCCTAAACCTATTCTCCATCAGCTTATGACCATTGTTTCTTGTCACCCCAGGTGGTGCTGGGGAGAAAAGAGCTCTGCCTATTTGCTGTTGATCCCCCCGATGAGCTTGTAGGCAGCCACCAGGTCCCCCCTCAGCCTCCTCTTGCTGAGGCTGAACAGGTTCAGGTCCTTCAGTCTCTCCTCGTAGGGCCTGTCCTGCTGCCCTCTCACCAAGCGGGTGGCCCTCCTCTGAACCCTCTCCAGGCTGGCCACATCCCTTTTGGAGTGCAGCACCCAGCACTGGACACAGTACTCCAACTGCGGCCTGACCAAAGTCGCATAGAGGGGAAGTATCACCTCTCTGGACCGGCTTGAGATGCACCTTTGGATGTATGACAAGGTATGGCTGGCCTTGCTGGCTGCGGTCTGGCATTGGCGGCTCATGTTCATCTTGGAGTCAATAATGACTCCAAGATCCCTTTCTCCCTTCAAGTGTGTCCACCTTGCCCCACGTCTTAGTGTCATCAGCAAACTTGGACAGCGTGCTTTCCACCCCCTCGTCCAAGTCACTGATGAAGATGTTAAACAGTGCGGGCCCAAGGACCGAGACCTGGGGTACCCCACTGCTCACATCTCACCAGGTTGAGTACAACCCGTCCACCACTACTCTCTGGGTGCGCCCCATCAGCCAGTTTTTTACCCATCCAACTGTGCAGGCATCAGTGCTGCAGTCACTTAATTTATTGATGAGGATGGGGTGAGAGACAGTGCCAAAGGCCTTCTTAAAGTCTAGAAAGACTATGTCCACAGTGACACCATCATCCAAGGATTTAGTTACTTGGTTGTAAAAGGCAATCAGGTTGGTCTGGCAGGACCTGCCTTTGGTGAACCCATGCTGATTGCCCCTGAGCATGATCTCCCCTGCAGGCCCTCCACAGATATACTCCTTGATGATCCTCTCCAAGAGCTTCCCGAGCACTGAGGTGAGGCTTACAGGCCTATAATTACTTGGGTCCTCCTTACTCCCCTTCTTAAAAATAGGGACCACATTAGCCAGTTTCCAATCCCCCAGCACCTGGCCAGATGACCACGAATGCTCATACAGCCAGGCCAAGGGCTCTGCCAGCTCCCTCAACACCCTTGGGTGGAGGGCATCTGGACCTGCAGATTTAAAAATGTCTAGCCCTTCCAGAAGATCCCTAACTACCTCTGCATTGACTGAAGGCTTGATAGAGCTATCCCCAAGATTGTCCCTACCTCTGGTAGGTGGGATATCCCGGTCCCTGTTCAGGAAAACAGAGGCAAAGAAACTGTTAAAAATATCAGCGTTCTTGTCTGGCGTGGTCACCAGATAACCGTTTGTGTCTTGCAGGGGCCCTACATTGCCTGGTGCCCTCTTCTTGCTCCCAATGTACTTGAAAAAGGACTTTTTGTTGTCCTTAATCCTGGACGCAGATCCAGAGGCACATGCTCTCCCCCTTCCCTGGACGAACCGCGGCTCCGTCCTGCACCTGCTGTGCTCCAACTGGGCCGTGCCTGCCTCAGCCCTAGCTCCACTCCCTCCCTCACCATGGGGGTCATTATCTGCTCCCCCATGCCGCTTCCATTTCACCACAACAGACTTACCAACTGCATGCAGCTCTCCACACTGCCAGGCTGTGCTCCTTGCTGCCTGTGTGCTACGCTGTGGCTGTGCACATGCATGGGCATTTATCAGCCAAATTATTGACCAGATCAGGCCAATTTCTGATATAATCAATTTTCTTTATATTGATGCCGACCCGATATCGGACTAATGTATCAGTGCACCTCTACTATGTATACAATTTCACAAAGAATAAATGACATGCAAAATAGATGTTCCATGCATAGCCTATAAAGGGTGTGTCCAGATGTATGTGGATGTTTGGTTCCCTGGGGACAAGTAGCAGCAGTGCACCTTGTGCCACAACTACCTGTCCCTGGGAAATGCCCGTGCCATGTGCGCTTTGGCGTGCAGCAAATTGCCCCAGGGGCAGTAGGGGCCTTACACCTGGGGTCCTGGGGCTGAAGCCACAGTGATCCTGCTGGGTGGAGCCTGGCCAGCTGCCACAGTGTGGTTCTAAGTGGCCTGGCTCCACTTTTTAGCAGTGCATGCTGCTCAAGCGTACACTTCGGTTTTTTTGTTTTTTACCCCTGGATATAAACATGTTTGCAGCGCCACATACCGCATGACTGTGCTCTCTGGATGTACCCTAAGAGTACATGATTTTTCCATTGAGTTGTATCCATATGAGATGATTGGCTGACTGGAGGACACAGTCCTGAACTATTTCTTGATATTTATATCAGGAAAATGCATTTACTTTGAACTTTGAGATAGTGTTGGGGGATTCATAATTCTACATACATGTTTTCTTTCTGTGGCCTTCAGAGATTTTGCAGCATAGTAAAAAAGCTGGGTCCCGCACAATGCTGCCCAGTATTTTGTCCAAGATGCTACCTAGAAAAAAAAAAAAAAAAAGAGAGAGCAACAGATTAATAAAATATTTCATGCTGCCTAGCAGAGTTAGAAATGCATTCATGTTAACTTCATCATGCAACAAACTTTGTGAGGGCAGCTACTAGATCAGCACTTTTCCTCAACTAAAGAGTGCCGTTTTTTCACTGGTGCTATTTCTAGTTTAATTAGAATACATGCTTACGGAACAAAATATGAATAAGGAAAGCATCAAACAGCTCTTTACCATTGACCGAGGCATTAAACAACCTACATTTTTTTCCTCTACTTTATTAAGTTTTTTCTAATTCAACACTTGTGTTGACATACAAAGTATAATTATACCTTTGCCATAAAGGGTCCAACACCATCAAGGAGTTAGAGCATTTGTTTTTGATTAGAAATTACTATTATATAAACACACTATATGCACGATACATACCAAAACCTACTAGTTAATATTCAAATCCAAAGTTAACATTAATCAGGTGATGCTTTACATAGTGGTGTGCTTATCTGACTGTCAACTGGAAAACTGAGCACAATACCTTAACATGTGCCTCTCCAAAGAAAGAAATTGGAGCTCTAATGTTGCTCACATGACATAATTCACAAGTCAGGTGAATGCAAGACGTATTTATGACAATTAAAACAACCAAACAACCTATGCTCCTTTGACTCAAAACATGCAGTTCTGATAAACTGCTCATTGTTAGCAAATTGTCACTTGAAATTAAAATGTTTAAATAAAATCCAAGTCCCCTGCTGTTAGAAGAAATACCGATAAGAGACAATATCCTTGCTGTTGGGTCATCAGCACTGAAACACCTTGATACTAGATATAAACCTCTAATGAATAAAAAGGACAAATGTGTTTTTCTTTCTTTGTAGTAGAAATAAAAATCAAGCTGATAAAAGAAAATGTAGTATTGTGAGTATTCACTTTATTTGTATACATTTACATGATACCTTAATTCTATTTTTAATAGCGAACCTATTTCTCAAGATTTGCCACAAAACATAGCAATAAAAAGACTAACTGTAAGCCAAGCATATTCACAGCACTACTCACTGACAGAAAATTCCAGTAGCTTTAAATGTCTTTATTATGGTTTGTACAGTCCTGATAACACTTTTAGATTTAGCAGGCCAGGATATTTAAGCATTTTCAAAATCTAAACTGAATACACAGAACAAAAAGGAAGCCATTTGCATTAAGATATAATCATCAACTGCTTAAAGAGAAGACTATTTATAAATAAACATCTTACTAGAACAAGGACATTTATCATTACGTTAGCCTAGGCTTGCTAATAAGAATGAGGGATGCAGGAGTAGGTATGGTATTTATGCTTGAGCTACCCAAGAAATAAGAACTGCCAAATTACAGAAAAATCTACATGGTGCATACCTTAGATGGTGTAAACTGGCAAGTACCATTTTATATCAACTACGGATCTAACCATAAATGGGGAAAATGACATTGTCCAAGGAACTTAGTTTGTTTACTCCTTGGAGCTATTTGCCCAACATGGAGGGGGTATGGAAACAAATGTTTAGAACTTCTATACTCCAGTTGTCCATGAATAATAGTACTACTAACAGTCTAGTCACCAGCCATAAACAAAGTCACATTTCAAACACACAATACTGGTTTGGGGAATAAATCTCAAAAAAATCCACTGGAATTAAGATGAAAAATATTTAGATCTAAAAATGAGAATAAAATTCAGAGTCTGGTAGTACAAGTCTACTCGACTCTGAATAAATAAACCAATTTAAACATTATTGAGATAAATACCTTTTTGAAACAAAAAAATAATTAAGACCTCAGATCCTGCGATTACATTGAGAAGGTGAGTACTAATATCAAGGCAGTTTTGCACAGCTGCAAGAGTCCATTACTGGAATCTTAATCTGTGATTTATTTTGTGCAGCCTTTTATAACTGCCTTGGCTTCAGGGAGCATAACAGTTATCTATAGAATAGTAATTACATATAAAAACATCATTAGCATAGTGCTAATGTTATTCTTTAAAGAAGGGAAAAGAAAGGAATTTAGTGAAGGATGCCATTTAATCCTTAATACGTTTAGTTTTAGTCTCGCCAAGCATTATTAGGCTTGTGTGAATAGGGAAGTATTCAATTTAGATTCAGCCAATTCGGAGGACAGCAATTAGATTCAGAAATTCAGCCCACTGTCCCAAATTGATTTGACCAAATCGGCTTCGGAAGATTCGGCAGTAGAGATTCGGTGATTCGGCCATAGACTATAATGAAGAATCACTGAAATACCTCAAAATGTCTCATTTTTTTTGGCAGATTTGGATGAAAACAGCAGCACATGAAGGCATGAAGCCTGCCACATTTCAAGGAGGTAGGTGTAGTGGTTTCTGGGAAACTGCACCTCAAACTGCTGAAAGCAAACTCATTTCACTTGTGTGTTAAGGCAGATTTGGATGAAAACAGCAGGGATAGTAGCCTGTAACAGGAGGCCTTCGTGGTAACTGATTAGATCTCCGCCCACTCACCTGTTTCTGGGCCAGCCACCTGCCCCTCTTTTGCTCAGGCAGAAATAGCTCACAAAAGGGACAGAAAGGCTGCAGACAGAGGCTTATATGCTGTTTCAACATCCTCCCCCAGAGTACTGTGATTGGAAGGGGACTCAGGGAAAGATCACAGTCCAGCTATGACCAGTAGAGGTCACTGGCCAGCAGATGAAAAGATCACTGGAAAGATTTCCATCTTTCCCCCTGCTCCCCCTCTCTCTTCTCAGTTTCTGTTCCCCTGAAAGACTGCCTTCTGAATCTCCGAATCTTTTTAGAATTGATTCAGAAGTTCCAAATCGATTTGGAGGGGTTTTTTTTCCTCCCGATTAGATTTGGATTCAGTGATTCGGCCTCTGAATCAGGCTGAATCTTCTCCGAACTGAATTGGTGACCAAAGCTTCACACACCCCTTTTAATTATAGACATCTCTCAACAAAGCAGAAGGTTAAATACTGCATGCATAAAAGATCTAAAGCTGTGGCAGCTGTAAAAAAAATGAGTTCTTCTTTCTTTAGGCTCAGGTCAACTTTAAACAGAAATATTGTGAAAATATTAATTTTTTACTAACTGCCAGGATCTTAATCTAATAAATACAGTGCATCAACATTTTAATGGTTTTCTTTTTTCACTGGAGGATATCAGCAGACAAAAAGGAAAAAAAGCAGACTACAGTAAAGTACATATATTTAGAAGCATTTCTGTGCAAGTAAAAAATTTGGGTAACATTTAAGATTAATGGAATACTTTTGATGGAGCAAGAAAGATCAATCTTCCCTGATGATAACTAACCCCGATTTAGACAATACATATGAATACCAAGAATATATACAAGCACGTTTGCTCATAAATGTAAGTGGCAGATATACATACAATTTGGCCCTTCGGTCAGTTCTTATTTGAGCACAAATCTGGCTGATTCTACCAGACCACTTTCAGTAAAGTAAAAGTGAACAAAAGTCACATTTTTAGCCCAGGAACTTTTTAAAATTTAACACAGAGGAAGAGGGAAAATGGCCATATTAATAGTCTTACTGTAGGCTTTTTGCCTTCCTTCAACAACGTCTTCCTCCTGAGAACACCTTGAATAGTAACTGCACCAGGATACAAATGAACAGCCAAATCTTCAGATTCTAGAGAACTAGAAGAAGCATGTGAGACAATAGTGTGAAAAAAACCATAAACATTTTTTCTTAAGTTACTTCTCCAATCATTACTCAAAACATAATGTAAACATCTGTTCTTTAATTCAGAAATGCTGGCATTTAATTTATTGGACTCCATTGTGGAAAAGGACTTTGGCTCCTACAAGGTATTGTTGCAGAATTTTCAATCAGAAACAAAAGTGATTAGAAAACTAATTAGCCCAGCAGGTGGTTTAGGATTTAGAAAACACAAACAAACTTTCCAAAGCTCAAGATACAGCAAAATTTCAACTATAGTTAATTAACTGGGAAAATGTTTACATTATCTGCAAACCTGTAATACTATTGCAATTTTCTGTTAGAAGTTCATTCTTAGTTCTTAATTCAAAGACTGGATATTTTTATTTGTTAGAATCCTTTGAGACAGTAAAACTGCAACACGTGCGTGCACACACACACAAGCTTAGAAAAACATGCACAATTCATTTGTAAAATATCTGAAAGCAGTAACAGCAGCAGCGACAGACAGCAGAAAAGCTGGCCCACAGCAGTAAATGATAGCGTTTTTAATGAAGCTAGAGTTCTAATAATCCTCTCCGAGTCTGAACAGTGCCCATGAGCAAGGGGCCAAAAACAGATGCCAGGTACTGTGAAAAGGAAACCTAACTTTATTAAAACTGAGCAGCTGACTGGCTTACAAAAATCTATTTTAAAACAGAAATTATTTCTTTTTTTATTTTCACTTCAGGAATCATGTCAGTGCATGTCAAACCATTTACATAATTAAACTCCTGAATACATCAGCTTTCTAGAAGCAAGCTGAGAAAGCAAAAATTTCTGAAATGCCTGTTAAAGTAAACCAGAATCCATCAGTTCATTAATCATACCATTTATGCATATACAAAAAACATAGAAATCTGGCAAACATTTACATTGCAGTTAGTGATTGCCAGGGATATGCAGACAAATTCAGAGACTGACACATGAATGTGATTTTAACTCCGTTACAGACAATATTTGATATTTATTGCATAAAAGCTGAGCTACTGCCTTCTCTTTCACAACTAGCAAACCACACTGCTGCAGACAGAGGTTATAGTTTAACTGCGTAGAACAAAGTTATGTGAGCTTAGCAACTTCCGAGGAGTTCCTTTATTGAGAATGATTTGGCACTCAAAGGGTCAATTTAATTTCAGGCTTGCAAGTTAAACAAGTTGATAATTTTGGAGGGAAAAAAGGGCAAATTTAATAAAAAGCTGTTAGCAAAGAAAATAACTTGATTGCAGTCTCAAGCATGACAAGCAGCTTTGTAGCTTACATGGTTACTCTACCCACCTATATTAAATAGCTTAAAGCATCTTTACGGCTTGATGTAAAGATTCAGTGCCTTAGAAACTGGATATACAGATCAGAACGAGCCAAAGGCCATATGATGATATAGATTAAATCACAGAAAAAGAAGTTCTGTTGTAAGAAAAAGGGCACTATCTTAATTTGGAGATGAAAGTTAGAAAGATCAAACATATCAGAAGAGAGCCACTTAATTATTAAACCAGTCACCAACACCAGAGGGAAAGTTTGTGACCTCTGTGTGCAGGGGGATTGTACCTGCTGGCCTTCATGTGGCCTCGATAGCCATTTCGTGCCACTCTTGTCACCGGACCGAGAGAATGGTATAATCTGTTCCTGTTGAATTCCATTATAAATTGTATGCATTACATATACTTTTATCCACACAAGCAGAATTATTTTCTAGAACAGTGTAATAAAGTTTTCCTTGTTCTACATAACTACCTCTCCAACAGTAAGGAATAGTGGAGAATTTAATTAAGATTAAACATGCAGAGGTAGATTTCAAAATCTATTTCTTATTTAAAAACAGATGTTCTTGATGTCAGTGCTTATAACACCAGGTTATTTTTATTGGCACCTCAATGAATGGGCTTTGAGAACAGAAAGGCGGCTTTTAATTCTCATAGGACAAAATGAAAATATGGGAAGGAACAAGATTGCAGATTTTTTTGTCTTTAAATTCTGACTACAGATGATACAACAACAAGAAACAAAGGGTAATGAGACCCCTGGATTGAAAACTAGACACAGGCAAACTGCTGGTTATAGGAAAACAAAGACTTGCTAATTCAGTCTCTCGTAATGGCATCCATTTATTTCCAAATCAACCTTTGAAGGCAAGAATTTTCAATGAAAAATCACATGCACTTTCCTACGAGACAATTATCTATTTAACACAATATTCATAAAAGACAGATACATCAAACTGGATACACCTTTACTTATCTGTTGAAAATCAGCAAAGCAATATCTCATTAGTAATTTATAACTTAAAAAGCTCTAGTTTCAAAACTCAAATGCAAATGAAGTAAACTAAGCAAGCATGTTAACATTACAATACTGCAGTTTATATGGAATAGAAACTTCATACAGGAAGGTTACACGTCTGTGCCTTTAACTAGAACCATTTTAGATATTACTGCCCACTTGGATTTTAGACTTACCTTTTCATTACTGTGTCTCATTTAATGTTAGGTATAATGGGTTTAGAATGGCTGTAGCCCCACATTGAAGGGAACAAAAATATGGAATTTTCTACTACCATACTTACTTGAATATAAGATACCCCCTGATAATCAGATCTATATATGGAAAATTTATAACTGTTATAATTCTCCAGGTATAGAACCTAATTATTGGAGATTTGCCTTAAATCTATCCCCTTCTCATCGCTACAGCAAAGAAAATAAATCTGGGGAGTGAGGGAGCCTCTTTGCTCACCTTACCATCAGATCTTGCTCTGCATAAGCATATAGAAACAAGTGGAAAATATGAAAACGCTGCCCTTGAAATAAACATACCTGAGGGAAGCTTACATAGATGGAAATCACTACAGGAACCCATAAACTCAGTTCATTCAGGACTGATGCAGTTTACTTTTTTTTGAAACTGCTAGAAGTTTTAGCACAAGTACTCCATAAGCATGCTTTAAAGCAGCATTTTTGTACCTACTTTATATATAGTACAAAATATGCATATTCCAAAGCCAAAAGGCTCATAATTTACCATATAGTTTATTGGGCTGAGCCCCAGCAGAGTCAGTGGTTCAAGCCATGGCGACCCCACAGCTCAGCACTGCTCAGTACGTGCTTGCACTCCAGATACATCCACAAAGGATCCATGAGCTAATTAACACCCCTGGTCATGATTGGAACTAAGTGTTCTTATTGTGAGTCTAGGGAGCCTCCAAAAATGTTTATGCAGATGAGAGACGGGGCAATAGGGGCCCAGCTCCACATAATGAAGTGTAGGTCCACACCTATCATATGAGAAAGACAAAGAGAGGGTGACCAAGGGATTCTTGGGTGAACCATTTGGTGATGTTTGCCAGACACTTAAGGCTGGTGAAGAAACAGGAATTTTTGAAAGTGGGAAAGAAAGGCTCAGCTCAGCTGTAGGAATGAAGAGGACGTCAAAACTTATTTAATACACTGGTTCATCTGACTTGAAAAAGAGTTGGCAATGAGAGGGATTGAGGGCAATGGGCACTACCACAGACTTTATCCAAATGGGCTACACTAACTTATTCTTCCGGTAGATTCCCATCAATCTCAGTCGTTTTAGGATCAAGCACTTCTGGCACCAAGGGGAGAGTGTCAGGGCTGGCTTTGGCCCTCTGCTGCTGGCCTGATATTGCAGTACCATCCGGCCCAGTACCAGTTCTTTTCTGGGGGAGTGACTGTTTTTTAAGGGCCACACAAAAAAAGGTTCTTATCAATCAGTATGGGGCCATATATGTTTTATAGTCATGCTCAGTGTTGACTGCATTCAATCAACTTCATAGCTTGGTTCCATTATGAGCACATGCTGCTTTTGGCAGCAGTTTAATGATTGACAATGTATTTAGTGAGGTTTCCTTGTATGCGAATGTAAGACATGTATTTGAGTAAATAAAAGGTAGTTGAAGATCTGGATTATATTTCCCCTGGTCCTTGGATTTCCTAGCCATTGTGTTGCATATAAAGGTTTCACAACTAACAACTAAATATATGTAGGTCTACTCTGAAGAAAGAAGATGATTAATGACATAACCACCAGCTTGGCAGGCAATTTGTCTTAATATCAGAACAACAGATATCAGGTACAGTCTGCATTATCAGCTTCTATATCAGGTACAGTTTGCATTATCTGAACGATAACTTGGTATAGTTAGCTCAACCTTATGTAAAATTGAGACCAAACCAATTAAGAGAACATCAAGCTCTGATTTGGACCTAGAATTATATACAACAGGTAAATAAAATTCTGGAAACTAACAGCTGTCTTGAAAAAGGCACTTACTAAGCATAAAAAAAAGATTAAACAAGATGGAAATTTTACATTTTTTTTACTAACTCAAATTATTTCATAATCAGTGGGCATGTCTACACATGCATTTAGGCACACCTAAATTTAATGCGCATTCATAGAATCATAACTGGAAGGGACCTGTAAGATCATCAAGTCTGGTCCCCTGCCATGAGCAGGAAGTTATTGGGCTCAGACGAGCTTGACAAGGTGCCTATCCAGCCTCATCTTGAACACCACCAAGGAGGGCAACTGCATCAGCTCTGCTGGGAGTGTGTTCCAGACTCTGGTGACCCACATTAAGTGGGTTTAGGCAGGCATCTACACACAGGTATTAAAGTGCATTAGCACTGTGTGTGGACTGATTCGGGAATAAAGTTAGTCCCGCGTCAGTCCATACACAGTTAATGCACTTTAACACAACTACAGGTGCACTTTAACTATATGTGCTTAAATTTGATACCTGCATTTGCAAGCATCAAATTTAGGCACGATTAGCCCAAAATTGCCATTTTAAAAGTGCATTAAGGGCATGCACGTGTAGACACATGCCCTAATGCACCTTAAGTTTAGGCTAATGGGCCTTCAAGCATCCTGTGCAGACATGCCCAGAGATAAGAATCTTCAACAACTCTACAAACAAATCATGACCCTATTTTCTCTCTCCAAAAAATATTGTCCAACACGAATAAATCTTGGCCTTAAGCAATCCACATATCTTTGAATTTGTAAAAAGTAATTTCATTTTTTATTTAATCTTTTTTACTTTTTAAGAAGTATCTCTAAAAATTTAGAGATAGCTTTTCCACTTAATTTTAATTAAACTAACTTACAGAGATCAAAGGTTGTGTATTTGTGACCTGCATCTATTTTTTTCAAGCAAATTAAGGAAATAAAACTTATTCTTACTTTTATATTTGTTTTTTCCCCATAATCAGCAATCCAGCAGTCTGGATTCAAGCTATTCTAAGTAAACATACCTACCAACATTCAGAAGGACAGCCAATGAGAGAAACTTCAGCATCTAACCTTTAACTGCTGCATGCTGTGTCACAATGCCAATGGATAACATTCAGCACCATCTCTAAAACTTTGAAATAAATGCTTTGGCCATCCTAGTGAACCAGAATCACAGAGTTACTCAAGACAAGATCCACATCTCAGTCTCAGAATCATTTCCAATCATGCTCTCTAGTTTCATGGGAGTACAGCAGGAAAAACAAAAAAAGTTTTTTTTTTTAAAATGTTATTTGCAAAACAGATAAGAAAGACTATATGCAAATTCCAGATTCTCCTCTTTATAGCTTTATTTTCTTTCTACATCCATATGACTTGATGCCTATTCTAGGAGTAGAAATTTCAAAACAGTTTTGGAGGCTAGTGCTGACTACGAGTTAGCTCAAGAACAGTCAGTCTCTTAAGAGACTGTTTTAGCTACTTATGCAATGAATTGTTTTAAGGGCAATTATTTTGCTCCTTCCATGAATTGGACAGTCCTTATAGGAAGAGATAGTAGAGCAAAACTTTAAATTTCTTCTCCACTGGGAACTTCTACAATTTGAACTACTTGTACTAGCCACAAGCAAAAATATTAGGACTGTGTTACAATTACTAGCCATAAACAAATACTTTGGCCAAAGTATCTACCAAGTAAGCTGTTACCATGAATATTGGTAGGCATGGTCACCCAAGTCAGTTTCTAGACTGATGGATTCCATGAATATGAAAGCAGATTGTGTATAAACAGGTGGTAGGCTAAACACTTCAATTCACTGCAATTGCTCATTAAAAAAATATTATGTTTAAAAAAACTAGTCTATAGCTGTAACAAAAGAGAAGCTTGGCACATAGAGGTTTAACAAGGGTAGAGCCCAGTCTAAGATTTGCCTCTCTCACCCAAAGGACAGATGTATGTTCTGTTCACTACTGATCTAAACTACACTGCTTACAAAAAACTGCAAAACTTAGATCGGTTTTGCCTGGGCTTTATGAATGGATGTACCTCGCCTGGTACAACCCTGAGGATACAGAAGTTCGTAATTTTTCTTCCAGTGTAAAAGTGGCCACTAGGGGAGAAAAATAACTTGGGAACAACCTGAGTGAAGAGGCTTTCTGGAGAATATTTCTCAGGAGACAGAATGTCTGTACGGCAGCAGGTTCAGAGTCCTGCTCCAAAATCCCAGCATGCTTTGTTGGTTCTCCCCACTCTCCCACGGGGCAAGGAACAGTATGTGTCAGTCCCAGCCAAACAGGGAGAAGAACACGCCCACTGAGCACTTTGGGCTGGAAATGCCCAGAGCTGAAGCAGTTAGGGGGTGTATTCCGTTTCTGGCTTGATCCCTTCCTGAATCACACTGCAGCACCTGGATGCAGGGAAGCATACAAGCACACTTTCTGTCCAGCCTTAGTTGAGTTCAAACACAGCATAGGGGAGGGAAGGTTAGAGGACTGTTCTGTACATGGCACAAACCATGCCCCCACCTTCCCCGATGATCCCTGCCTACATTCACTTAAAAATAAACAAACAAATAAAAGAAAGTCTGCAAAGTTTTCTGCTAGGCTGTGTGCTGTAAGGTCCCTTTACTGCCCAGCATTTACAATGCAGGCTCATTGCTTTATTGTTTGAACTTCTGGACAGGTCAGGTTTTTTTTGCTCATGAAAACGAACCTGGGAGAATTGCCCTGGATGATTTGAATGCATGTATGCAGCCATAGAGACTAATTTGTTCAGAGAGGCAACTCTAAGTAAGGCATCCTGCCCTGCATGACTTCAGAGCAATGTAGCTATCTGCGTCTCTTTATTCATAGGACAAGTAGTGATAGTTGATTTTCCTATGTAGAAAAGAAAGCAAGAACGAGGAGTTTGAGTGGGGTGGGATGGGAGAGCCTCAAAGCAAGGGGACACAGAGCAAGAATGCAAAAGATGGGAACTCTGAAGATATGTGAAGATGAGAAAATGAGGGGTAGCACATGATGCTGAGAGTATTGTACAAGCTTAGTGGTAGTCTGGCTTGTTTTGCATTGTGCCATAAGCCAGGTAGCAAAGCTGTCAGCTAATAATGGTAAAGTGATGCTCCTCACTTGGCTTTACTGTAACCCAGAAGCACTGAGTATCATCCAGTTTATTTTAGAGGGGAGCCTTGAACATCACTAAAATGACATTTCACTTCTGGGGTTGAGTGATAGGTTTAAGTAGTACTATCTGAAGAGAACTGAAAATATAGGTTTAAATGTGACAGGTTTTCTTACCTTTCAAATGCTGGCCATGAAGTCTCTTCACTAAGTTCTGAACCATCACTGCTACCTAGAACCAGAATGGATGATACTTTGAAACTACTTTATTCCTCATTTTATGCCATCTGTAGTCTAACTGTTCTAACTGGCAGTTTCTTATGCTAAATATTAGGAGAAATAACCATGTAATATTTGTTACAGATAAAATGTTCACCTTCGTAATTTTAATTCTAAGAATCTGAGGTTAAAATACGAGGCATAGATCTGAAAAAGGGCTGGTTTTAGGTGCCCACAATAAGCACAAATTTAAAAAGAAAGGTAACTAGTAAGGGAGGAATGGGTTCCCAAATTTTCATTTATTTATTTCATGCCTAGTAAAATGCTATTTAAAGGGGATTGCATGTATTTTAAATGGCATCAAAGTACCTAGATACTGTAGAATGTACTGGAGCCCTGCCATGAGAAACTGCTTCCCATTAAAAGGCAAACACTCATAGGAATCTCCAATATCTTAAAAATAATTACGACTTGGAAGACATGAAACAATTGTTTTAAGTTAAATTCCATTCATGGCTGTTACAAGGTTTAAATGTACTGTAAATTTTGATTATCCACATTCCAGGAAGATGAGATGTAAGGTCAGACATCAGAGCAACTATTTTGTTAAATAGCATATATGGGATGGAGTCAAAAGATGCCATAAAAATTAACAACTGAGATATGAATATATGGAAGTGTCAAATTTGCAATTATAGTATTAATTAAATCCCTCAGTCAGGCATGAAAATTAATGCATGTGCTCATAAAACTTGCACCAATTTTTTTTTATCATATAGATTTTACTTTTTAGAGAATGAAGTTGCTGCTTAGGACTTCAGGAATTTGAAGTAGTTCATTTAAAAAAAGCCCTACATGCTGTTTTTCAGATCTTGATAACTTACACATGCCTTGGTTTTAACAGCTGAAACTAAGTACACATACACAAAACTCAAAACAGACCACTTTAAATCTTTAAAATAATACAATAAGATCAAAATTATTTGTTTCAGTTATTTGTATGTATTAATTTGCCAGTGTGCTCACTCTTAACTGCTTCTATTTACGTTAAGGGATTCTGAATTTGACAATTAACCTCATAGATAATATTATGCCCCCCTCCCCGTACTGTCCAAACGCTACACAACATTTAAAATATTTAACTTCAAAGCATCCATATGATGTAGGGAAGTACTATTACCCTCATTTTACAAATGGGGAACTTTGGTGCAGAGAAGCTAAGTGACCTGTCCAGAATCAACACAGGAAATCCAAATAGTACAAGTCCTTCTCTAACCAATGGACCATCCATCCTTCTTTATCAACTGCAGCACAGTCAATGCTTCTTCCCAGTGATCTACCTTTCTGGCTCTCCATCCTTCAGACTAGCCCTGTTTTCTAGCCCCAGTTACCAACCTTGCTTCCTACCTTCAAGCAATTTTTATTGCTCAGCGCTAGCCCAGTCTCTCACCAGCCTAGTCCACTGGTTCCTCTAAATGGCACTGTGATTTTAGTGTCTCTGTGCTGCTTCTTGTTTACTTGCTATATTATGGTATAAAAAGGAAGAGAGTCCCCCAGACCTGAGAATGATTCTCTTGGGTAAGTTTTAGAATCTTATTAGGGAAATAGCCTAACTTGGGGGGTGGGTCATAGAAGCAACCTTCATCTATAAGGTAATTACAGGTCTACCCAGGAAATCCACATCCAATATGGAAACCTCTACCAGGGAATAACAAAAGATGAAAATGTAGGCTGAACTCCATGCTTCCATACTGCATACATATTTCTACATGAAAACATTTACCAGGCAAGCCACAGAAGGCATCACAGCAAAAATGAAGTAAGCCCTAACAAGTCCAGGTGGATCTTTCTGATCTAAATACATGCTAAGAATCACTTCTATAGCTTCTGTAAAGATACCAGCTGCCCCTTCAACTTTACAGCATATGCCATACAGAAAGTCAAGGTGTACATCTAAATGGCTTATTTCTATCCAAATAAAAAGACAACGTTCTCACAACATGCAAAACATGGAGACTCTTTTCACTAAGGGAAGAAAGTAGTTTCAGAAAGAAAAGCAGTAACTGAATAGACTAGGTGGTGTGGAATTCAAAGACCACCTGAGAAGGAAATATATATGGATCAAATCTAAATGGAAGACCATTTAAGGTGGGTTCAGTCTGAAAGCCTGTATTTCATTTATGCTTTTAGTAAGTGTGAGGGCCACCAAGGACTCAGTCTTCATTAAGCATGTAGTGTGTATCCAGAGATTCTACTCAGAAACCAATTCTCAGAGGATGTCCCATGATGGCGGGTGCTCCCAGCCTTCTGGGAAGATGTACATGAACCCCTTGAGGAACTTCAACACCAAAGATATTACAGAATGACAATCCCCTGAGAAAAGGAGGATGGTTAGCAGATAGCACTGCTAAGTGTACTCATTAAACTAAGGCCCCTATCACACGTTACATATATTATGTAATTTAATTGCACAATAATTTTAGACTAGTCATACATGCAAAGTAAGACCAGCCACAAGTGCATAGTAATTAATATGCAACTAACTGGTTAATCATGCAATACATTTAGACCAGCCACACATGCAAAGTAATTATCATACCATATAAAAGTCTATCCAGGTATAAAGAGAGCCAACCAGCTACAAAGTTAGTACTTGAAAAGCTGTTAACAACTCTATAGGTGGTTTCTGTCTAGCTTTAATTTGAACATGTAGCAGGGCCCTAAGGAATATACTGCAGTGTTTCAAGGATAATAAATAATCTGGATAGCAGGTAATGGAGCTGTTAGTAGTGAGCGTGATTCTGAGACAGACAGACAGACAGACAGACAGACAGACAGACAGACAGACAGACAGACAGACAGACAGACAGACAGACAGACAGACAGACAGACAGACAGACAGACAGACAGACAGACAGACAGACAGACAGACAGACTCTTGTTTGGCTCATTAGTCTGCTTTAAGCAGGCTGACCATAAAGAAATCAGGAACAATTGAAACATCTGGGACATTGCCACCCCTTTCCCCACCCAAGTCAGCAGTGCTGCTGTAGGCAGTGACAGAGGCTGACAGGCAGAGGCATGGGTGGTACAGCAAGGAGGTGGCATACCATGCTGTTCCACCTCCCTGGTGGAACACAGCATACGTCCTTGCGATTCTAGGATTCTTGCTTTAATTTTTACCAACTGGCTGGGACTGGCCTTTAAAATTCAGAACTGTCCCAGCCAAGTAGGATGTATGGTCACCCTAACTTTAAGGGTAGCCATCCTGTGGTATGTGCACCACAAAAGGCACAGACAGCATCTGTGTGGGGCACACAGCAGACCAGGGGGCGAACACGCAACAGTGGAATGTAGGGCAGGGAGCAGAAAGCAGAACAGGAGGTTTTCAGGAGCACAGGACAGGGAACAAAAGCAGAGCAGCCAGCTGGGCAAAGGAAAGGGATCAGAATGGCACTTGGGGCGGGGGTGGGGGGTGCACCATGAGACTAATTTGTGGCATACTTGCCAAAAAGGTTGGCCCCCACTGGTCTACTTGAAGCAATATGTCCTGCACCACAGGACAAACACCCTCTCTGAAGTAGTCATCCAGACAACAAGGGGCTTAGGTACATGGACAACTGGTCCAAGCAAAGGAAGGATTCATTAAGATTAAGCAAGCAGAACTGGCTAACTTGATGGTCCATTGTCTTGACACGCTCACTAGATCTTAGAACCAAAATTGCTTGATCCATGTGGGTGCTATCACAAGAACCCAGACCTGGATCTTGTCTCCATTTCTTAAAGGCCCCAAGTAAAATAAGAACAGGATGAAAAGCGTACATCAGGCAAGGAGTGCAGGAGAATAGAAAGGTATCTGATATGGAGCCTTGACTCGCTTCTCTTCTGGACCAAAACTGTGGGAACTTGGTTGAACTTTAAAAAGGTCCACCTTCAGAAACTATCATCATCAATTAAAAGACATCCTGTCTTGAGGACCATTTATGGCCCCCAGGTAGGTCTCTGCTGAGGTGTATTGCTGCTGTATTTACTATGAAGAAGGTATAGAAACCACCACGACTTCCAGAGGTAGATAGCTTCCTGACAAAAATTGTGGAGAGATCTGGTTCCTTCTAGCTGACATAGTAAATTGCTGCAGTTGTGATAGTGAACATATGAATCATTAAGGCTCCTACTTAGGGTAGGAATACCTTCCCATGCCAGTCCAATTGACCTGGGTTCCAGAATATGCATGTGCTATATCTTACCTGAACCTTCAGCTGATCTGTGGGGGCTTCTCACCTTTGAGTGGAGGTGTCCATAACAAGGGTCTTTATCAGCAGCACCTGCAAAAAGGGTATCCTGCTGCATACTTGAGTCAGATCTATCCACCAGTCTAAAGAGTAAAGTTCTTCTGGAGTGATTGTAACTATCTATGCTGTGTTTGTTTCAGGTGCACAGATTTCAACCACCCCTGCAAGGACCTCAGTCAGAGTTTAGCACTCTGTATAATGTACAGATATACTAAACTATGCTCCTTTTCCCTCAGGGTGGGATAGGACAGGAATAAGTAGAAAAGGTTTATCATCATTTGGGACCTCTGTTAGAAAAGATATGCTTGTATTGACTCCAAAACTACTGAAGTGCCAATGAACTCTGTGCTCAGTCAAAGCTAGTACAGTGATGAACATACAGAGAGCAATGAGGCTGCTAAAAGCCTGGGTGTGTCTATCCCTTTTTCTCCATTGGGACTAGGAAATACTGGGAGTAGAATCTTTTGACTGGTGTGCCTATGAACCTGTCAGGTATTCTCAATGACTCCCAGTTGTACCCGGCATCCAAACAAGACAACAATGCCCTCACAACATCTAGTTGTGTTTTACTATGTGTTTATACAACGCCAAGCACAATGGGGTCACAATTCAACTGTGGTCTGTGCCCTCCATTGAAACAAATGAGAAAAATAAAGCAATCAGAACAGATGAAGTTCAGTTCCTGTAACTGACTATTTAAAAAAAGCTAATCCAAAGTGAACGTATAGCCATACTATGTAAATTAATTTAAAAGCTGAATGGGCAGAACTCCCAACGTGTCACAGAGACCTGTCAAAGTGAAAACCACACTTACGTTTCAGTTAAGGAAGTCAGATAATTAAATGTCTGTGTCTTATCACAAGCGCTCTTTAAATTTTAAAATATTTGGTATTGAATGATTTATTTGAAACCTATATGATCTCATACTTTTAAGCAGAGCTGCTATCTAGCATTCATCTTGAATTTTGTTTTCCTTGAAATTAAGTTCAGAATTTGTCTTCTTTTTAAGATTCATGTCACCGTCTTACAATGCCAATTCCACGGTGTTCTACATGCTCTTCGAGTCTCTCCATAACATTAGTTGTTTAGCACTCCAATGTTTAATGTCTATTTTAAACCTTATTATTACGTGAATCTAGTTAAAGCAAGTTTAGTGCAATTAGTACAATATTTGGGGGGCTGAATCCTGTGGCCTTCATATCTGACATCCACCATCTATAAATAATTCAGATGAACTTCAGTGTTGATTCTGTACAGTTACATTTTTTAATGATTAAATTATTTCTTCTTCTGAGACACTTTCTGGTGAAAACCATCCCAGCACTGCCAATCAGACTTTACATTAAAGACTTATTACAAATAATTCAAAAGGTAGATTTATTTTGTTTATATGTTCCCCACCCATTTCCATCTTTTCCAGATATAAACACAAGATCAGATAAAATTGTAACTACTTAAATTAAATTTTCTGTAATTTAAAAAATCATTCTAAATATAACACTAGTTTTATAAAGGTTAAATGATCTTTTCAGATCATGCACATATGATTTCATTGCATAAATTTATGAACGTGAGACAGTCTATTAACAGCAATAGTAAATTCCTCCCTAAAATCTTATTTTGTTTTTAGAATGTACAAAAACTGTTTAAGGGGTATTCCCCCAACTTTTCTGCATCAGAAATTCTGTCTTGTCTACCCTGTATTTCCTGGAACAAGGTGTAGCTAGTTGGAAAACCAGTAGATATCAAAAGTACTGAAGAAGTAAGGTCTGAATAATTGAGGAAGAATTCTAAAATCATACTACCTTGATCTGTTGGTTTTGTTTGTAAAAACTGAATTACTGTACTTCAAACACCCGTATAAATATGCAAACAACCTATACAAGATTCAGCTCTACCACCCTTTAATTAAGGGCGGAGAAAACAATCTAGTCTTCTCAGGAAACCTCAAGGAAGAAATAAAAAGACATGGTAAGATACGGTATTCCTCACATATCTAAAGAAAGTAGAACTTTAAATTTAATAAGCAACACTTTTGTACTACTTAAAGTAACAAAAGGTGCATACAAGCCTAATCTCCCCCCCACCCTTTGCATTTCATCTTCATGTGTTTATTTTAATTTTTTTGAGCAAAAGTAATTGGACATACACTACTGGGAAAAAATCCTATATCCATAATGATGGCAAAAAAGGATAATCAAACAATTTATTTAAATGTGTTAGCCAGCTAGCTAAATTTTCTTTCAACAATATTAATTACACTATTAGACTATTCTTTCAATACTTTTTGAAAACAATCCCCTTCTTAAATTATTCCTTAGGATCAGATGAAAGTCAGGTTGGAAGGGACCTCACATGGTTATCTAGTCCAGCCCCTGCTCAACGCAGGATTGTCCCCTACTAAACCATCCTTCTATATGGTACTAAACACTATCTTTCCAATTATCTTCATGGCTCCTGGTAGCTAGTTTCAACACTTCAATTAACTACACTCTTAAATGCTTTGATGCTTAGGTAATATGCTATGCTTGCTACAAACAAACATCTTACTAGTTTTCCATAATGCTGAAAAGTAATAGACTAGGAATTACAAGGAACCTATACAGGCTTCTGAAAAATTGGGTTCACATCCTTATTTACTACTTTGTGATGTAAAAAGGATGGATGAAAAGGGTTGGGGTTTTTTTTGGTTATTTTAAATGTGTTCTAAATATCAGTAATATCAAGTTGCATTTCCCTGCAATTTACTGGGGGACCTTTCAAACATTTCAGTTTTGTTTACTGGGAGTTCTAATACCTTAGCTGAAAGCATGAGGATACCAAATCTTCAGCACAGACTTCCTTTATCCAAATGTTAGTGACTGAAGTTTAACAGGTGTTAACATAAACAAACCAACTCTAGAGTTTCAAAAATATTCAGACTAAAAATTCTTTCTTCTCTCAGATCTTCAACTCACACTCTCTTGGTTCCTATGATACCATTTTTATAGGGCTCTAATCACCATAGCAAGTCTGCAGCATATAGAAAATGTGAATTTCTAGTGTAAAAAACAAGCCATAGGAAACCCACTTCTTAGAACAACTCATTTTAGTTATATGTATCCATTATGAAGGAATGAAGAAGCAACCTAACTTTGCGGCCAGATCTTCAGTTAGTGTAAATGGACACAGATCTGATAAAATTAGGGAAGGAACCAACCTACTCCAGGTGAAGTTTCAACTTGCTCTCCCAACAATATTTTAACTATTTCAACCATTTAGATCTTACCTATACTGTATGTACTCTAGTTAGCCACTTTACAAAGATATACACTGAGTAAAATTTACAGCTTGCAAATTCCATTAGTTTCAGAGAGAGACAAATTTGGCTGATCACATGTCATAGTTCAGTATTATTTATAAACCAGCCATATCACTAACTCCTGTGTCCATTGTAGCACCATATTTTAATGAATATATAGCAGGGGTGCTCAATGCCCAGCCTGTGGGCCAGATCTGGTCCCTCATGCCATGTAATCTGTCCCACAGGGCTCTCCACTTACCCCTGGGGAACCCTGAAGGTTGTGGTCCTGTGCAGTAGAAGAGGCACACAGGGTAGCATGGGCCCAATCTCAGCATGTGGAGCCAGGCAAGAGCAGCCCCAGGGGCCAATCCTGACAAGTGGGGGCAGCACAGAGCCCAATCCAGACTGTGGACCAGCCCCATACCATTCATCTGGCCCACAAGGCAAACACCTTGAGCACCACTGACATATAGAGTAGCTTTGTCTCTTTCTTCTGATTGTCTTTACATATTATACTCTTGCAGACTCTCAGTGATCTCGCATTATGAAGCAGGATATTGGAAACTTAACTAAATAATGATCAGAGAGCTTTCTTGCCAAAGGAAACATCTAGAACAGTGGTTTTCAACTCTTTATTTGCAGATGCCTTTGGAAATTTGAAATGGAGGTACCAACCCCTTTGAATTATAAGTGTGGTTATTCACATACTTTTTATTGATTATAGTGATCTTTTGTGGACCCCTTTGAAAGTATGCAGACCCCCAGTGACCTGCAGACCACAGGTTGAAAACCATTGATCTAGACATCTCTCATTTAGTGTTTTATTACGGCTTGTATTCCATGCATCAGGCACATAAATGGCTGTGATCGGAACATTTCTAAACAATGTGCAGAAGCAACCTGAGATTTTGGGTGGAACTAGACTTTGTTTTTTATTCTTTTGGCATAGACTACAAATAATCTAGATAAAACATCCAATTATTTATTCTTATCTAACTACAAGGAAACATCCTATGTATACAGCATACATAAACTGCTTTTCAAGTCATGCCATTTTAAGCTGTGGGGGGGTGCAACTTGGAGCTAGGGGCTCCTGTTACTTTAAGGGAGAAGCTACTACAGGGATGTCCTGGGGGGGGGGAAGACTGCACTGCAGGGAGTAGGCAGTAAGTGCCTACTGCAGAGCTAGCAGCCAACCAACAGGACAACAGGGCAGAGCCCTGGTTAGGCAGCAAGAACACTGGAGTAAGCTACTCTGGAGGCTGCAGGAGCAGAAGGAGCCAGGAGATATAAGCCTGGGCTCCAGCGGCATAGGGGAGTGCAGCCCTGAACTTGACAGCGAGAGAAGCTCCTGCCAGCTGAGGCTGGTGGGGAGTGAGAGCTGCAAGTTGTGGCAGATGCTCACAAGGCTGAGAGCCAGAGAGTGGGAAGTAGTATGACAACTTGGGGGCGGGGGGGCTGTCTGTGTTTAAAGTGGTTGCTTGAACTTTTGTTCTAGTTTGAAACTGGAGGACTGGTTTGGATATAAGGGGTGGAAAGGCGGCCACAGGGTACCCAAGGAGCATACTAGATTTTGAGCCCTGCCAGAGGTGATGAGTGCCCAGAGGCACTGATGGGAACAAAGGAGGCCCTGATTAGGGCTTGAGGAACAGGGCTGTAGGCCAGCTGGAAACAGAAGGAACCCATTGGTCAAAGAAGGCTAGGGCTCACTTGGGGACCCTAGGACAGCCTCCCTTCTACAACAAAAAATAATTCCATCAAGGCATGGCAAGAAAGGGGAAAGGGGGCATCATGGAAAAAGGAACTTGAATAATATAAAACTCCAAAACAGGTCTTGAGAAATAAATTAGGCAGAGGTATGAGAAAGACCTCATCCCCATGAAAAGTCATATAAGGTGAACTTATCATTAATGTATCCATTTCCCCTAATACAAGCACTGAAGTAAAACCAAACTTTTCATAAAAAGATGTTAAACAAAAACACATGACTAATGGTTTAAAAGGTGGTTTTCATCATTCTAGCCACAACATTTAGCTCCCTCTAAGGTGGAAGCTCTTTCAAAAGAAACATATACTCTGACCCTTTTAAAATCTGGTAACCTTGGAATGTGAAACTCCTTTGTATTCTTGGATTTACTGATGATAAACAGATACAACTGGTAAATGAACTTTTACTGAACTAAAAGTGCTTCTAATTATAACAAAAGCAAATAATCCAAAATAAGTGGGATGTTTGCAACAAATGGCAATACTTGATGTTTCTACCCCCAAATAAAAATCTTTTCCATTGGACACTGTGTTTCTAAATCTGTTCTGTTACTACTAAAGATATTCTAGTCTAATTAGGATGGATTTTTCTATGTTGTTCAAGCAGTAACAGGACCATCTGAAATATAATTCCCTTAATCTGTGACTGGGGGTGGGATAAAAAGTAAGCTGCATCTAAACAGACTGCCTTCGTAACACTAGGCACCAGAGTTGTCTGAGCTAAAGATGCAAGTGGGATCATACAAGCTACATCCTCCTTGAGCTTTCTTAGAGTTTGACGTACTTATACCAGGCCCATCAAAATCACCCTGCCCCTGGGCCAAACCTGACTATGGGACTCTTGTGGCAGCAGTTGCTGTTAACAGCTGCTGCTCCACTGCCCCTGAAACTGCTTGAGGCCAATGCTGATCCCAAGCAGGGCTCCATGCCTCCGATTTCTGTGTTGGACCCTGCTCCCATTCTCTGCCCCTGAATTCCAGACTCCTCTAGGAGCCCTGCAAGCCATATGGCAACTCCATGGGCTAGATCTGGCCTGTGGCCCATACTTTTAATACCCTTTTCATTGATCTACACAATGATTATGCAATGATGTCTTTATGGATCATGCATATGTACTGTTTGTAGGTCCACAACACTAGTTTATTTCATTCCAAAGTAAACCCCTTGCTTAAGTTACACAGCCTATCACCAGCTTCCTTGCCACATACCAGTGAAATACTATAATAGTACCTATTTGAGCAGCTACTTCAGGAGGCTGGCCATCTGTCCACTCAAGACACCAGTGCAACTTACATCGATGCACAAAACTGATGAAAATTACACTGGTATTAATATGCCAAGTGGTACACCCATGGATAAATAACTCAGTAGTGCACACATTTTTGGCATTCTGAAATATCTGAAAATTATATTATCATCCCCACAGATAAAGTGACTTAAAGACTTGACATGGTATGACTTCTGAAACTTGTGACCTAGAACTTAAATTTACAATTTACTAACACATTGTCAATAAAGATCTATAACTCAGGACAGAACATTTTAATTTGGCATGATTAGAATAAAGAATTCACTTGGGAAAAAACATCTTGGAAGATAATGGGCTACAATGTTTCAGTATACTATTAAAACAAGCTTAAAAATAATCTTATTATTTCCTATAATCTGTCAACTTTTAGTTCAGTTCATACTATTTATTCTGCCATTTCATACTTATTTTTATTCTAAAATGCTATTACTTGTACTTCTGCTGGCACACACCCTCAAGTCAACTGTACTAAAAGATATATTATAACACTTTCTTAGAAAGATTTCTCACCTATTGAAATTCCACTAGAAAGGGTAGAGCTTTCCGCCTGCCCCCTGGATGGGGCATGAGGTTCCATGACACTGTCATCCAATAGGTGTCTTGGTCCTGCGTTAGGGAATGTTGCACTTTTAAATTCTGCCGTGTTCATTTTATGTATGAAACTGGGAATAAATAAGGACAGAAACATTTCTCTCAATAAATTTCAATAGCCAGTGCTTCAAGGTATTGAAAGATAGTGTGTAGTTTTGCATGGTACCCCTTGACAGAACTGGGGACTCACTGATGAAGTAAAAATATAGTAATGTTTGTCTAGATTCTTAGTATCAAAAACTGGTACAATACTCCTGAGAACAGAGGAGAGGGGGCAAGAAATGAAAGTGAAAATACTTTAAATTTCAATACAAGAGCTCTTAAAATTGAAAAGCTTCATGTATTATATATGATCAGCCAAAATGAGATCATGTTAGTCTAACTGTTGGGCAGATGAACTTCAGATTTTTATCCTAATTCTTAAAATATGCAGTTCTTCTGTGGTTTCACAAAGAGCTGAACTGCAGAAGATTCATGGTTTTCCTTCTTAAGAAGACAAGGAAAACAAGGAGACACTGAAAGGTTTGGGGTATATTTTCAAAAGAAAGCTAAAAGATTTGCTCAAATATGCTATGCACTGCACTGATGCCTAAAAAAACCTGACACTGACCTCTGACGTACAAAAATACAGTGCTTTGGGGTGTGCAGGCATACACAACCCCTGGTTGAAACTCAACTAAGTCATCACAAAGGTGCACTCCCCAGCCAGGCTGCTCCTTAGCTCTCCCTGCCCCAAGGAAGCCTGTCTGAGTTGGACAGGCTCAGTGACGAACTTATTCAATCAGCTGTTGCTGCCGTGGCAACACCTGATTCTGTTACACAAATGCCTCCATTTGAAACGGTAGCTTTTTGTCATGGATCTGCCATTCTTGTGTTGAATCTGCCATTTCTAAAGCACAACACATGAACATGTAGATGCTGGTTTTTCCTCACTGAAAGTGTATGTACTACAACAAATGTGATGACTTTTGATGACCTGTGTAACCCCTAAGAAAAGTGTAAGTGATAGAAGAGATGTACCTTAGAGTTCTTTTGCTGCATTTTTGAGTATCTACAGAAATTGTAGTCAAAACAAGCAGTAATGTGAACATGATTTTATTCGACTCTTTTAATATAAAACAATCAAAGCTTCATGAAGAAAGAAAAAGGAGCCTGCTTCCTCCCCAAGAATGGTAACTATAGACCCAAAGGACAGAATGTTTCAATGATGCAGAAACCACAAGCAGAACAAAAAGGGGTATGAAGTCACAATGATATGACATTTCACAGGTAGCTTGGTGGAAATTGCTATTTTTAGAAATCAAGCTACAAGGATGTTTCAGAAAGTAACGGCAATTTTGAAATAAAACCAATTTCACGTGCAATAAATGCAAAATTACATAGCAGTGGGGAATGCTAATGGCAGGATTGTCAAACACACGCATCATTTATTACTATGAAGACAGATGGTGTGGTTCAGTAAATGATCATTGCATACAAAATGGTTTTATTTCAAAACTACCCTTATGCCCAAAATGCCCTTCTGTGTTTTAACCAAGGAGGCTAACACTGTAAAAGACCATATAAAATAGGCTAAGAAACAGAAGTCACAACAAAAAGGCTTTATTCTAACATTGGACAAAGTCTTCCTACAGGTCATAAAGCCAATCTTTAAAAGTCCACTAAGGAGGGTAGAGACAAGTGCAGAGATTTAACTCGATGACTAGCTGCCAGTCATAGGAGCCTCATCATCTATAGACCTGCATATCAGTAACACAGTAATAAATCTACTTGGGGGCTCTAGAGATCGCCTGGGGCAGAACATGTAAGAATTGCTTCAACATTTGATCTAATTAATAGATCCTCCAAAAAAGGGATTTATTAAATACCAATTATCTTCTTTTTTAGGTGCTGTACAAAATTGAGAAGCACAAATATGTAAAACAAAAGGAAATTTTTTTCTTTCCATTCTTTTGATGGAGAGGGGCACATTTGGTATATATTTTGTTTTTCAACAGCAATTGAAGGAAAAGACTTGAAATTTCATATGACCAAAGACAGATAACTTAACATAGCTCTTACATAAAAGGGCAGATGAATCCATTTTCAAACAATAAAAGCTGAATGCATTTTATAAAAAGCCCCTCATAAGTGGACAGGCATAAGAGAAGAGAGAAATTAGATAATTATAACTAGATAGTGAATAAAATACATTGATATTAATTGCTAACAAAATGTTTGTTAGGGGTTTTTTTTTGCTGATATTACTTGGTCACAATTTAAAATCTGTCACTGAAATATTCTGTTTTAACTGAGTTGAGTCAGTTATATTAGCTATGATTAAAGAAAGCTTGTTTAGTTGAGAAATATTATACAAGATATGACAGATTAAGAATTTCATTTGATCTATTCTCACTGTGTCAAAAAGTGAACAAAACCAGACTTGTTACAACCTCTTAAATCACATAAGTATAAACGCTTTTATAAAAAACAACCAAAGATGCATGTTTTCATTCAAATGCATAATGTGGAAATCCAGGTTAGGAAAGCAAACTAAGAAAGAGTTGTTTCATTTTTCCTTGGGCCTCACCAGACATGCAGGTAAAGGTGTGACAGGGTCTGATACATGATCCATACAACTGCACCTCTTGCCATGCCTCATGTGCGAGGCAGGAGGCATGACTGTGGGATCCCATATCAGATCACATCACACCTTACTGACAGTACAGGAAGCAACCCAGATCATACCAGACTCCCCCTGAACCAACAAGTGGCAAGCTCCTGTGGCTGGGAGCCCCCTCAGCTGACAGGGCTCCCTGCTGTAGGTGTGCACCATGCGTCCCCATGGCTGGGAGTCCCATCAGCTGAGCCAGGCTCTCAGCTGCAGAGATGTATCAGATGTCTGATGTGTTCCCACAGCTGGGAGCCTGGCTCAGCTGACGGGACTTCCAGCCATGGGGTTCCCTCTGGCCTCATGTTCAATTAATGGTGTGACAGGAACCAGCCACACAGGTAATTACCTATTTTTTGTGGAATAAACTTTGTGGCTTATTACTCTTTTTATTATCTCATTAATTGATTGGATGTGTGGCCAGTTCACAACTTAAGATACAATTACCTTATTAATCACATCTTAAATGTAATGTGTGGCCAGGGTCCTTGAGACCTTCTTATGAAACAGAACTGCAAAGAATACAGTATGTTTTCAGTGGTATACCATTTCTCAATTTAGGCTGCAATCAGAAAGGCCAGATACTGACCAACTCCAAATCTTTCCCCCAACCTACTTCATCATCACCCCCCCACCAAAGATTATGTTCTCTGTAGTAAAACTTTGATACATACAATTTTCTAAGTGGCTAGCACTTTTCCAATATCAAGCAGTAAGATGTTATATTCGAAAACTGATGATTAACAATAAACAAACTCTTACTAGCATACTTTTCCAACTCGAAAGCAGAATAAATGGTTGCATTTTGTGGTTTCTTAGAGTAAAATTTGTAATGAAAATAATTTCCTTTAAAGGCAAATCTTTGGCATTAGAAGTCAATATAGTATGTGAATATACTTTACAATTTAAATATTAAGTTGAATAAAATACTGACTTGTACCCCAAACTGTGACACTTTCTATGCCCATGTGGTATCAGGTTCCTAGGTGATGGGGGGGTTGGTGGTAGCAGTGCTCCTTCAGCTGCAACGTTTTTCCTTCCACTTTGTGGAGATGCTCCCACTTCAGAGCCTGTGAACAACAGGAAAATAGGAATTTCCAAATGAGCAGAATAAATATTATGACAACCTCTAATGCAGGGGTAGGCAAAATATGGTCCATAGGCTGCATCTGGCCCACCAGGCCATTCTATCCAGCCCAGAGGGCCCCTAAAAAATTTAGAAAAATTTATATTCATCTGCTCCTGGCTGCCTGTCAAAGATGACAGGAGCTAGGGGCAGTAGGACCCAGGGGAAGTCAGCAGGTCTCAGCAGCAAGGCCAGCCCAGCCCTGCCACCTCCCATCCCAGTCTCATCTCTCCCCCTCCCCCTGCAACCATAAGCCTCTGCCTGCCACAGCTTGCATCACTGGACTGTGGGAGCACGGGCCCATGCCACTACCG
>NW_005842604.1:288716-298260 GCF_000455745.1 Alligator sinensis
CATACACAGACCCCCCCCAAGCCCACACCCCCTCATACCTCCACACACAGCCCTGCACAAACCCCATACCCACCCACACCCCACATATCCATACACACACGCACATGCTCCCTCAACCCATTCACACCCCCACACAAACCTATACATACCCCCCATTCCCTAAAACAATGTTCCCTCTAAGGAAGTAGCAATCTGTGAGTGCGCTGCTTCAGTCCCGCCTCCCTCTTCAGCACAGTCCACTAGTTAGTGTCCCACAGTAAGGTAAAATTGATGCTGTGGCCCAGCTATGGGCCGGACACAATCAACTGACAGAACTGAAAGGGAAGCACTGGGGCCAGGATGGGACTCTTACTGAAGGTAAGCTCCTCACTCTTCAAGCAGGGCAGGCAGCGGTTCCTCCCCGAGGTGAGGCAAGGCAGGGCTGGGACTGGGGCCGGCGTGGGCTCCACTGGCTCCGGGAAACTGCTCTGCGGGCTTCGCCGGCTCCAGGGAACTGCTTCACTCCCCAGCCCTGATGCCATATGCCTCCTCGCTCCCCGAGGCAATGCAGGGGTGTGAAATAGTTCCCCGGAGCCAGTGGGGCCCATGCCAGCCCCCAGCCCCTGCCTTGGGGAGGAGCCGCTGCCTGCCCCGCATGAGGAGTGATGAGCTTACCTTCGGTAAGTGTCCCACGCTGGCCCTGGTGCCTCTGCTGCACTCCAAACCCAGGTCCTCTCCGGGCAGGTGCACGGCAAGATTTTTATTTGTACACGGCCGCGCATGCATGCAGCTTAGAGGGAACCTTGCCCTAAACCCCACTAATAGGTAAGAGTAAAACTTCATTTTAAGCTATTGTGCAATCACCTCTGTGTACACTATGCAAATGCATGTAAATCAGGACAATTTTTTTTTTAAATCAAATTGATGAATATTGTAGATGTTCACTTTTTAGAATATAATTTGGTATTTTTCTGGTTCTGAGATGGCAAAACCACTTGCTGAAAGGAGTACTTCTGGGGGCAAGGAGAGGGACTTCTAGTGGCAAAGGCTGCAGGTTAGAGGGCAGGACTTCCGGTCACAAGATGGCAACCAAGGGGCGGAGCACCTGTCAAGGGGCAGGGCTACCCATGTGGCCCTCAACAGCTTGCCAAAACTCAGTAAGCAGCCCTCTGCCCAAAATAATTGCCCACCCCTGTTAATGCTATTCCTCAACCTCCAAGAATATATAGGGTTGGTATCTTTTTAATATTTGTACAAGATTAGTATGGAGAATGGCATTTTATTAAAAAATATGCATAAAAGGCCAGTTCTTGTTTAAATCTAAGATGGAATTATTACAAGAAGTCAATAATTAACAATAAGAATATAAAATATTAGAGTTTAAAAAAAATACACACACCACACACACTCTCCCTTTAGAAAATTAACATGTCTTTTGAAGTATTGAGACAAAGGAAGCACCTGGAAGGAATAAGATGAAAATAATTCTTTTCACTTTTATAATGCTGTTATTATTATAAACATTGTTGTAAAACAAAATTTTCTCTCCCCGAGAGCGCATGAGGCCATTCTAACTGCTATTCAATGTCAGTTTTAATTTTTTCTGATCAATACAATGAACATGATAAAAACCAGATAATTACATATGCTGAGCAAAGCTGCTGACAACTCTGCAGGGAACTAGCAAATGGAGAAGGTGGGTTGGGAAAACAACTGTGGCGCATATATAAAGAACAAAAGATGTGTGTGTGTGTTTAAAAGCCACAACTTAGATTTTTTTTTGTATTACATGTAGCCTTATTGTTTTTAATGCAACAGTCCCCATTTTGATTTCTTGACAGAAAGGACTTCGCGCACAATATTGAAACTTCAGTATTTAGTTGCAGAGAAGTCAGACAATTCAGATTCAGAATTCTAATACCAAATCTAATTTCATTTCTCTACTTATGTAAATAGTTTTAAAAAAACAGTAGATCATCTCATCTGATCCCAATACAATTTTTAAAATATATCCTGCAACTCTAGACATACTTGTATAGCACAGAATTTCTAATTACTGCATATCTTCAAGGTGAATTTTAATAATTTTCTCCTTGAAAAATGCGTATAGTTTAAAAATATTTTATTCGAAATAAATTAGATATGGATGACTTCAAAGTGTTTAAAATGACTAATGTCCTGATTTGGGGGGGTAATACCAGTTAATTTAGAAAACTTGAACCTTTTGCTAATTAACTGTCATGCTTTTATAAAGATAACAGAAGAAATCCCTTAAATTACTAAAACTTCCTAAAGAAATAATTTTACTTAGTTAAGACCTGAATTTTCAAAAAAAGTTCATTAGGATACAACTCCCAATGAAAAATAAAATCAATGCGAGTTGTTAGGTTCTTTGGATAATCCCATCCTAAAACAAAATTTTAAATGAGAATAATTTACATAAGAGCTTTTCTGTGTAGAGACAAGAAATACACATTTAACAGTTCTTAGTCTTGTACATCATGCATATCCTAACATATTACCAGAAGAATACTATAAAAGCAAAATAATCAAGGAGTTGACTCAATTTTCTACAAAAAGTAGGCTCTTCCTTAAAATTCTAAATATGATCTCCATCTTGTTTTACTTCTTGGAAAATTTCTTATCATAAAAATCATTGAAAGTTAGGGTTGGAAGGAACCTCAGGAGGTCATCTAGTACAGTGGTTCCTAACCTTTGCAGACCATGGACTGGCATACTGCGGAGTGGCAGCCAACCCTTTCTTATACTGAGTAGCAGCAGTCAACCATTGTACACTCAATATAAAAAACGGGTTGGCTGCTGCTCTGCAGTATGCGGGTCACTTCCAGACTTCCAGTCCAGAAGCCAAACTTCCTACTGACTGGCAGCCAACCCTTTGTGGCCCAGTACTGAGCCATGGCCCGGGGGTTGGGAACCACTGATAGTCCAACCCCCTGCTCAAAGCAGGACCATCCCCAACTAGATCATCCCAGCCAAAGCTTTGTTTGGGTCTTGAAAACCTCCAAGGATAGAAATACCAAAACCTCTCTGGGTAACCTGTTGCAGTGTTTTACTACCTTTCTGTGAGAAAATTCTTCCTAATATCCAACTTAAACTTCCCTTGCTGCAGCTTGAGACAGTTGCTCCTCGTTCTGTCATTTGCCACCAACGAGAAGAATCCAGATCCATCCCCCTCTGAAACCCCCCTCAAGCAGCCAAAGGCTGCCACCAAATCTTTCCTCACTCCTCTCCTCCCCAAAACAAACAAGCCCAGCTCCCTCAGCCCCTCCCCACAAGCCATGCGCCCCAGCCTCCCCACTATTCCCACTGCCTTATGTAGACTGGTTGCAGGGAGTTGAGCATCTCCTCTGTAGTGGGGAGCCCAAAACTGAATACAGCACTCCAAACATGGCCCCACCAGTGCTGAACACAGCTGAAGAATCATCTCCCCCAACCCACTGGCAACACACCCACCAATGCAACTCAGTATGCAGCCCTCCCTGCAACAAGGGCATACCATTGGCCAATGTTCAGCTCACTGTCTACTGTAACCCCAGATCCTTCATTGCAGAGCCGCCACACAGCCAATTAGCCCCCAGCCTGCACTGGCATATGGGACTGTTCTGTCCTACGTACAGGACCCTGCACCTGCCCTCGTTGAATCTCATAAGACCTCCTTCGGCCCAATCCTCCAACCTGCCCAGATCACCCGAATCCTAGCTCCAGCCTCCAGTGCATCTACCACTCCCTGCAACCTGGTGTCATCTGCAAACTTACCAAGGGTGCACTGCATGCCACCCTCCAGGTCACTGATAAAGACATCGAACAAAACTGGCCCCAGGACCAATCCATGGGGCACTCCACCCAATACTGGCTGCCACCAGACCACCACCCTCTGAGCCCAGTGCTCCATCCAGCCTTCTATCTACCCCACAGTCCACCCACCCAGCCCATACCTCCCCAGCTTGCCCACAAGAATGCTGTGGGAGACTACATCAAAAGCCCTGCCAAAAATCAAGGTATACCATATCCACCAGTTTCCCTGCATCCACAGAGCCAGTCATCTCATCATAGAAGGCAATCAGGCCAACCAGACGTGACTCACCCCAGGCAAACCCACACCAACTGCTCCCAGTCACCTTCCCCACCCTCCGAGTGTTCAGAAATGGACTCCTCAAGGACCCACTCCATGATTCCTCCAGTGACCATGGCGAGACCGACCAGTCTGCAGTTCCCCAGGTCCTCCCTCCACCCCGTCCCAAACATTGGCACCATGCCTGCCCTTCTCCAATAATACCTCTCCCAATAGCCACAAGCCCACAAAAATGATGGCCAGAGGCTCCACAATGCCACCAGCCAATTCCCTTAGCAACCTCAGGTGCATCCCATCCGGCCCCATGGGCCTTCACATGTCCAGCCCCTCCAGTCTCCAACCTGTTCCTTCACCACTGTTGGCTGCCCACCACCCCCCCAAACTGTGCCACCCAGTGCAGCAGTCTGGGAGCTGAACTTTCTCATGAAGACTGAGGCAAAAAAGGCACTGAGCACTTCAGCACCCCCCCTGCATCCTCTGTCACAAGGCTGCCTCCCCCATTCAGTAATGGACCCACATTTTCCCCAATCCTCCACCTGCTACCAACATACTTGTAGAAACCCACCATTACCCTTCACATCCCTTGCTAGCTGCAACTTCAACTGCGCTCCACCCCCGCCCCAACGCCATCCCTCCATACCCAAGCAACGCTCTCACACTCCTCCCCAGTTGCCCGTCCAAGTCTCCACCCCTTATAAACCTCCCCTTTGTGATCCAGTTCACCAGAGGATTTCCCCGCCAACCCAAGCTGGCTTAAGCTATTATCCTAATAGCTCAAAGGTAATAAATAACAAGGAGCATATTCTAATGTATTCCAATAATTATTAAGCATTTACCTGCTAAATCCTCTCTGGAAGCAGCAGAATGTGGGGTGCTGGTCCCTGGCTCTATCTTTAATGAAAGCCTGCATTAAAAAAGAATAAAGATTAAAACTAACTCTTCCAAAGCTGAAGTTTTATGATTTATGCTAAAAGGATTTTCACTACCACAAGTGTAAGACAGACTATTGTACCAGAAATTCCAGCTTATGTATCACCTCTAACAAAACAATCAAAAGGAGCAATAAACAAGCCATTTCCCCTATTCTGAGATAAATGCATACTGATTATACTTCATATTTTGAACTTTCCATGTGTGGAGAAAATGCCCCAAGTCCATCTCTGCTGTGAGGCAGCACCTCCTCCTCCCCCATGTGTGTTCCCTGCCTACAGGACTACTAAGGCCTAAAAATTCAAATGGGAGGGGGAATCTGCTCCTCCTTTTGTCTCAGGTTCCCACCCTTGCAGATCAGGTGACTAGTCATTTCACCTGGTCAGTCTGATGTTATTTGGAAGCACCTGTCAGCAGCTAATGGATCTGCTTCTGGTGGGAACTTAGTGATGAGGTAACAGCAGGTATACAAACCCCCCCCTCCATGAGGAAGTGGGGCAGACATGTTTTGGGAACACAGCAGACAAACTATGCAGCCTCCATAGAGAAAGCTTAGTCAAATTCTGGATGCAACTGTGAGCAACTTACTTGGATTCCAGCTAGTAATGTAGGATGAAGTGATCTAGAAGCATATCAAAAGGCTAACAAGCCGCTTCTATTTGCTCAGGGTCATTCTTTTGATACTACTCTGACTGGTACCCCTCTCCATACCTCTCTACCCAATAAAGCCATCTGTTATTACATGCCTTGTTATATATGCTTGAGAGGGATTGTTGTACATGCTTGAAAGGCAGGCCTTTTTGCTTCCTTTGCTCAGTGGACTAAGGGAGGCTACTTTCTGTGTTTCAGGCTATAAGAAGCACCCAGATATATCCTGCTGGGGCTAAGCAACCCCTAGGTCTGCAGGACCTGTGTACCCCAAGTGGCACAGGGCCCAACAGAGACCAAAGCTCAGGTGGTGGCAGCGGTTACCCCAGACTGGTGGGTGTGCTCCAGGAAGGGGGTTGGCCAGAAGTTGGCATCCCCGGGGAGGCATCCGCACCTTGGCTTTGGTTGTGTGCAATGAGGCAGGTAGCTCAGTGAAGAGCACCCCCTACTGTCCCACCACACCATGCTAACAATGTGCAAAAATGATAATAAAGTAAACCTGTTTGTGCTCATCTTTAATTTGTTATAAATAATGAGAAGCTCTACAACATTATACCAATTTATTATTAATTGTTGGTGCAATATATAATCATCTTGTGTGGGCTAATAATACTACCTATTTCCATTTACTTTAGATAGAAATGCTCTTCAAAGTTCTTTAATGCTATTGTGAAGTGACAGACTATTAGTAAGATAACTTCAATTAGTAAAATGAGCCAACTAAATGTTTTGATCAAATAGATATTTTTAAATGAACATGAATTTAGAAAGAGCAATCTTTAGGAACAAGAGTAAATTTATAGAGGTAATAGCTTTTTCAAACTACTAGAGTAGCATAACTTCATGACAAAGGAAACTAAGGCCATGGACAGATGTTATATTTGTAGCAATGTATACACCATTGTAGTACTACAAGAAGTGGGTGCGTAAATGTGTAAACTGCCCTAGTGGTACCAAAATAGTGCAAGTGTGACTACTATATTTCCCTAATTCAAGATGACCCTGAATTCACAATGACCCCCAATAACTAGATTCTGTAAAGGGTAAATTATAACACATTTATAAATTTAAATGTGTTATAACTAGATTCTATACCAGGAGAGTTATTGAAGGGATACTTTAAATTCATGCCCCTATCGCTGCAGGGAGGCAGGTAATATGGGGGCATGTAATAGGGCAGACAGCCGGAAGGGCAGTAAGGGGACAGGCAGTGGGGGAGAACAATCAGATACAGACAGTAAGGAGGGGGGCAGGTGGTAGGGAACAAGCAGTTTGACCCTTGCCACCTGTTTCCCCTCCCCCCCGCCCCAACACACGCACTTATGCCATCCTTGTGCCATCCCCCCTTGCAGCCTCAGGACTGACCCTTTTCCCCCTATGCTGCTTCTGACCACTGAAGCCTTAGGCCCCCACCCCTGCTTTCTCTCATCTCCCCTTCCCTAAAAATTTCTACCTTCCACCTGCTTCTCTCCACCTTACTCTTATTCCAGTTCTGGCAGGCTCTGTCCCTGCTCCATTCTGGGGAATGGAGCACAGCCCCAGCCACACAGCAGCAGTGTGGAGTAGGCGCTGTTGCTACAGGGCTGGGCTAGAGCCTTGCTCTCTGCTCCAGGCTGCAGCAGGGATGGAAGCTGCCAGCCCTGGAGCAAACGTAAACTGGGTGGGAAATAAGTGTAGCAGAAGTGACACTGGGGAGACAGTGGGGGGGGGGGGGGGGGCAGGCAGCAGCTGTGGCTCCAGCCCCAATCTGGGGTTGGGGCCAGAGCTAGAGCAGCTGCCTGCCTCCTACTTGATTCCAAGACGAGGGGCTCCCCCCACCATCTTAAAATAGGGGTGGGGAAGCCTAGTCTTGGAATCAAGAAACTACAGTGTCACAACCCAAAAGGTGTGATTTTTATTTGTGTGCGCTTCGGCACTGCTAAATTGTCCCCGCTAAATTGCAGCTTCCTTGCACAGTGGAGTTTTCTGCTGCAGAGGAGAACCCCGGTGCAAGGGAGAATTTCCCACCAATTTGGAGCTTGCTTTGCAGGGTGCATTTCTTTGCTGCAGAGAGGAGATGCTCGCAAGGGAGGAGGAGACTTCACGCTGTGTGAAGATCTCTAAGCGCTGTGGATCCTCACGAACCCAGTGCATTTGAAGCAGGCAACAGAGATCTGATCAATCTCTAGCCTCTCCCCGTCGCCGATAGAATTCCTACACTTACCCCTCCCGCATGCTACGAACTGAACCCACGGAGCCTAGCAAACTTCGTGTGGATGAGTGAACGGAAGAACCCACGGAGCCTGACAAACTTCGTGTGAGCCCTTACGATTGGCCTCAGAGCTCTTCTACCCGGGTTCGAGTCCTGCAGGTTTATTTTCTCGTCGCCGGAACCCTATGCGACGTACCCTCGTGTTCTGCAGGTTCGAGTTTTTGTTTTCTTTTCTCTTTCTGTAACTGCAACTTAAATCAAGCTTTCCAGCCTACACCATTGTCATCTCAGTGTAAGTAAACAATCTTTTAAACTACCGATACGTGTCCGTGCCTAATTCCAGAGCGAAGGCCTTCCCTCTCCACAGCCCGCGTGCAGCGCGAAAAAGGGCTCGGGGCACTCCCGGCCCACACATACAGTAGCAAGATCCTGGATAAAATAGGAACTCTCTCTGCAGTGTTACATTTTGCAGCGCTGCATGTAACATCCAAACAGTACATGTACCACTATAAGAGAAATCTCTTCCTCCCACAGCGTCTCAGTCCTCTACTCTGTTCCCCACCCATTACCAAGGCTTAATGACTACCAGCTATTCCCAGATCCAAGTGTCAGTGACAGGAAGCAGAGATATAATCTATCTGGGACCTGAGACAGTAGCTCTGCATAATGCCACAGCAGGGACCAGTACTACTACTGCCTTTACTACTGCTGCAGCTGAAGCAGGAACCATTTTTGCAGTTGCAAGGATCAGGTGGAACAGGATCACAGACAGGCTCCCTCCCAACAATATGAGGGGGCAGGTAACCAAGGAACAATGCCTGAGCACCAGGGATTCTGGTCAGCTCCGATTAAAAATCGCAAATTTTGTGATAAAAATTAAAGGCCCCCCACAGCCCCTCCCAATGCTGCTGGTGCCCCGCACTACCCCCCCAGTCTCAACAGCCCTCCTGATGCCCCTTGCAACAGCCCCTCAGACATGCAGACACACACACAGACACCACCCCAGCAGGTGTGTGGGGAGAAGGGGTGGGGCAGGGGAAAGGGAAGGTGTGGGGGGATAGATCAAGAAGGAGGGGGGAGTGTGCCCCCGTGTCCACTCTCAGGAGCAGGGCCGGCCAGGGGATGAGGGTAGGGGCGCCACCCTGTGGGCCACACGCATGCTGGCCAGCCTGACAGGAGATTTGAGCACAGAGGCTGCCACCACAACTCTGCCACTGCACCCTGTGCTACCATCCCACGGCCACGTGAATGGCTTTCTAGGCAAGCGGTGCAGGGTGCGGCAGCAGCAGCACGGTGGCAACCACTGGGTGTGGGCCACATATGTGCCGCCTGGCCGGGGAGGGGGGAGTGAAACAGGGGGCTTGCATGCAGCAGCATGCCCTGCAACTGGCTGCACGGCTCCGCAGTGGTGTGGGGTGGTGGCGGCTGCAAGCAGGGTGGGTGGGCTTTGTGGGCAAGCGCTGCTACTGTGGAGCCATGACCTTTGCCCCTGGATCCTAGAGGTAAGTGGGGCTTTGGGGCAGGGCTGGGGAAGATGGCTGGGGGCTGAGGGAACAAGGCGTGCTGCCGACCCCAGGCAGCACATCACAGCTGGGAGCAGGGCCAAGGGGTGAGGGCAGGGGTGACCCTCTGTGGTACTGTATTGGCTTTGCGGGCAAGTGATACGGGGCGAAGTGTGGTGTCTGCCATGTGCAGGCCGCCCA
>NW_005842604.1:298759-307820 GCF_000455745.1 Alligator sinensis
CCCCCATCCCTTGCTGTGGCTGCAGAGCTGGCCATGGAGCTATGCCAGCCTGCAAGAGCTCTTTGCAAAAGCAGAGAATCCGCTGATTTCTCTGCTAAAAAGAGAAATCTGCGTTTTCTCCGATAAAAACAGGGAATCCATGGTTTTCTCCATTTTTTCCATGGGAAACAGAAAACCCAGATCCAGGCTTATCACTTCCTGGCTGGAAAGCATACCTTTACAGCAATTTTGTAGCACTTCCTAGAGGGTGGTTGGAGGGGCTCTGGATGTACGTATACCTTGTAGCACTACATCACTACATTTTTGTAGCATTACAGAAGTTTCAAGGCACATGTAACACTACAAACGCACATCTGTCCACAGCCTAAGAATAAAATAATCATTCCCACCGTTCTCAATATTCAAGTACAAAATCATATTCTTTACTTATATATACTATACAACTCCTCTTCACCAACTTCCCATTGATTAGACTATCACCACAAAAACTACTGAAGAAACCAACTGTTTAATTTAGTCCAAAAATCTAGTCACTACAGGGCTCAATACTAGATGCTCCAAAGGAGGATGCAAGAAACACTAATGAAAAATGACAGAGTATCTTCTCCCAACGAATCTTCTTCCTAGCCAGAGCCAATTAAATTATTTGGAACAAATATTTTTACTACTAATGTAAATGATCACTTCATTTTAAAAACCAAGTAGGGCTGTGCAAAGCTCTGGGTGGTGATTCGATCTGGAAGAGATTCGGCCGGATTCAGTAGCCAAATCTCCAAATCCGAATTGAATCAGAGGACCAATAAAAAGGTCCGAATCGATTCAAAGCTCTCCAAAACTTCCAGAAAAATTCAGAGAGCTTTGATAATTCAGACAGTCCCAGGGAGCTGCAGCCGGACTCTGAGCTGGTAAGTAAGGGGGCAAGGGAGGTGGGACTAGAGGAGGGGACCATTGGGGGACCCCTGCCAGCCCCCAGCCCCTGCCTGCTCCCCCAGGCCTCTAACCGCTCCCCCAGGCCCACCCTCCATTGCTGTCCCGCCTGCCCCAGCTCCCGGTGTTTTAAAAAAAAAGCCCCAACTCACCAGGTGCTGCTGGGTGGGGGGTGATCCCTGCTGCCCACACTTCCATGCTGCATGGGGGGCTCTGCATGAGTCCCTTGACCCCCCACGGCTGCCCTGTCTGGCCCAGCTCTGGCCCTTTAAGAAAAATATCCAAGAAAAGCCCTGGAACTCACTGCTCCTGCAGCAGCCTTAGGGTTTCAGGGGGCTTGTGCAGAGCCCCCCATGTGGCCCAGAGCAGCAGGGATCACCCCCGCCACACTGGCAGGAATGGGGAGTCTGGGGGTTTTCTCTTTTTTTCTTAAAGGGCCAGAGCTGGGGGGGGGGGGGGGGCCAGGGCAGCCAGCACCTGGTGAGCCAGAGCTTTTTTTTTTTTTTCCCCCCTTCAAAGTGCTGGGAGCTGAGGCAGGCAGGGCAGCTATTGCTGGGCTGGAAGAGTGGGTGGGGGATGAGCCTGGCAGACTCAGAGATTTGGCAGCACCCTAACCTCCGAAGCAGATTCAGCCAAATTGATTCGGGAAAGTGATTCGAATCGCCACATTGAATCATTGTCCCTCGAATCGGCCGACTCCGAAGTGAATATTAGCTGCTTTGCACAGGTCTAATGCTAAGGTCTGGATCAATCATAATATATGGCAATGGATTACATATGTTAATCATGTTTTGTATGAAAATTAAAATTAGCATTTATCAGTTATGAATGTATTACCATATTTACTCAGATAGAAGAGGACCCTGATAATCAGACAACCCCCAATGGTTAGATTCTATATATGGAAAATGTATAAATTGGTTATACCTTTTCAGGTATAGAATCCAATTATTTGAGGTTTGCCTTGAATTTGTCCTCTTCCCACTGCTACAGCACAAAAAATAAACCTGGAGGGATCAGGTAGACCCTTTGCAATCTGCTTCACACTAACTTTTTCCCCTGGCAGCCTCTCTCCTTACCATCAGACCCTGCTCTCCCTGACTAACCCAGAAATTGAACATGGCTGTAGCAATTCGCATAAAGTATTCATACACTTAGTTCAACCAGAATTGATGCATGTTGTGCTTTTTTTTTTTTTTTTTTTGAAACTGCTGCAAGTTTTAGTATAGGTACTCCATAAACACGCTTCTGAGTGGCACTTTTGGCATCTACTTATATGTAGGACAAGCTATGTATGATATTAGTCTAAAACTGAAGGCTTGTGATATACCGCATAATTTACTGGGTTGGGCCACACCATAATCAACAGAATTTCAAGTCATGGTGACCCCACAGCTCAGCAGTGCCATAGCATGGGCAGGGCAAGTGAGGTAACTGCCCCAGGTGCCAAAGCAAAGGGGTGCCAACAGGTGCTGTCCTGCTGGGGCAGGGTACAGGCCAGAGCCTAGAGTGGCTTGTTGGGGGGTGGGGGGGGGAAAGGGCAGCTCCTGCTGCTATGTGCACTTCCAGGTAAGCATGGGAGGGCCTGTGCCCCTCAGATCTGTGCATGGGGTGGGGGTAGGCAGCTGCTGCAGGCTTTGCTCCAAGTGCCAAACTTCACTGCTATGGCACTGCTACTCAGCATGTGTGTACACTCCAGATACCACCCACACAAAGGACCCATGTGCTAACTAGCCCCCATGTGCTAACTCATGACTGGAACCAGGTGACTGGAAAGGTAGTCACCTTTCCTGCTTGGTGCAGGGGTCTGGACCCAATGATCTTCCAAGGTCTCTTCCGGCCTTACAATCTATGAAACAACTTCATAAGGAGACTAGACAGTCGCCTTGCTGGGGTCACCTGACCCCTCAGTTGGTCAGGTGACCCCAGCAAGGCGACTGTCTAGTCTCCTCATGAAGTTGTGTTCTTGCCTCAAGTCCCGAGATGGCCCAAAAATTTGCATGCAGATGAGGCAAATGGCAACCTGATCCGGTTTTACCTCCTGGAGGGTGGGGCCATACTAATCATGTGCGCCAGACTTAAAGAAAGGGCAACAGAAGGAATCTGGCTAAACTGTTTGGGGCCCCGTTCTGTGATGTTTGCCAGACATTTAAGGATGGTGAACAGGAATAATTGAAAATGGGAAAGAAAGGTATGGCTCAACTGTTGGGAGTGAAGAGGAAGTCAAAATATATGCAATACAGTGGCTTACCGTGACTTGGGGGGGGGGGGGGGGGGGGGGAAAAAAAAAGTTGGTAGTGAAGGGGACTGCACTTACTGGGTGCTACCATAGGTCTTATTCAGATGGTCTGCAGTAATCTATCCTTGTGGCAGTCATGCTCAGTGTTGGTTGTTTGTAATGAACTTTACAGTTACCTGGCAGGGGAAATACCATGACCACGACGGTGGTAGGAGAAATACCTTGACCGAGGTGTTGCAACTGAAATGGCATTGTGCAATAGAAGGTTTATCTGCTCCCTACGACAACCTCATAATTAGCTTCCCATTGGCCAGCTTCCAGTGGGAGGATCTCAGCTACATGCTGACTTTATGGGAATGGGAGACTTCTCCCTAGCTTGCTCTTGTGGCCATGTGGTTGAGGGCAAGCAATACTTGAGGGCATCCGAATGCCAAGCCTCCAGGCTTGGGCCTGCACATAGGATGCCTGCTAAAGGATATGGAAATACCTGCAGCCCCAGGCTGGAGTGGAAGATACTCGCTGGTAGCAGGGCCAAATATGGTTCTTGGATGATGCAAATGGAATTTGACTTAATCTGGCTAATTAAACAACATAACACAATACCTTGTGGTAGGTTCCCATCAGCGTGTTTGCGCAATATGGGCCATGTATTTTATAGGCATACTTAGTATCGGCTGCACTTAATCAACTTCCCAGTTGTTTCTAATTATAAGCACATGCTTCTTTTGGCAGTAGTTGAATGACAGACAGTGTATTTAATGAGATTTCCTTGCACGCGATTATAAAACAAGGGGCTTTTCCCCCCATACCAAATGGGGGGGGAGGAGGGGGACACACATCATCTTGTATGCAAGTAAATACAGAATTCCAATTTTATTTGGATGTCTTTTTTCTTCCATCATGAGGAGTAAATAGGAACAGCTAATTTATCTTTTCTATTTCTTGTGTGTTTTGCATACTTTTGCCATGTAACCTGTTGATCTTTCTAGACAGCTCCAACTTCCCACTTTCTACTCTACACAAACCTCTGTGCCTATTTCCAATGCCCACCTCTGTACCCCTTCTGTTAGACTACTATGAACTTAAAAACGTATTCCATTCTAGTGATGAATGTTGCAATGCCAAACATTACTATAAGGCTGCTGATAGACCGGGGGGGGGGGGGGGGACACTGCATGAACGTAGCTCTAGACCAGGGGTCGGCAATTATTTTGGCTGAAGGGTTGCTTAACAAGTTTGGCGAGGTGTCAAGGGCCACAAGGGTAGCCCCACCCCTTGACAGGTACCCCACCCCCTGATCACTATCTTGGAACTGGAAGTCCTTCCTCCTAACTCCTGGCTTTTGCTGTCAGAAGTCCCTCCCCTTGCCACCAGAAGTACTCCTTTTGGCTAGGGCGCTTGACATCTTGGAACTAGAAAGAACCCAAAATTATATTCTAAAAATCAAACAACATACATTAATTTGATTTCAAAAAATATTTTTGCCCTGATTTGTGTGTGTTTTTGTAGTGTACATAGAGGTGATTGCATAATAGCTTGAAATGAAATCTCATTTTTGTATACTGGGGTGTGTGGAGGGATGTGGGGGGTATGCACATATGTGTGTATGAGAGAGAGGGTATGGGTGCATGGAGGGCTGAGTGTGGAAGGGGGAAGGTGGCTGGAGTGTGAAGGGGTGTGATGCATGCATACGGCAGTGTGAGGGGGTGTGGGTACATGTGTACAGTGGGGTGTGCATGTGGGGGCTCCCCTACAAACATGTCTCCCCCTTCATTGCACACAGTCCCTGCTGCCACCAGCAGCAGCAGGCAACGAGGCCTCAGGGCACTCATGGCAGCAGTAGTCAGAGACCCCTGGAGGTGCATAGACCCGGTAAGGCCCAGGATTGCATGTGGCTGGGCTGCCTGCAGGGAGAGTGGTAGACTTGGCCTGGCTCCACAGAGCCCCTGCCACCAGCCTGGGCTCCGTACTCCTGCTGCCTCACCCTGGCCCCTCACTGGCCCTGGGCCACGAGGATGGTCCCTGCACTCCTGCCCAGCTGCCACTGTGCTCCTGCCCACTCTCTGCCACTTCCCCCCTTCCTGCCTCTGCTGCCCTTCCCTGCCAATTCCCTTCCTTTCCACCCACCACCACCACTCCTCCTCCCCGCCCCCCAACTGCCCAACCACTGCTTTGCAATGCACAGTATCCAGCTACATGGTTGAGACCACAGAACAAAGCAGGAGCCACCTCAGCTCAGCCTAGCCAGGCCCCCATGGTTCCCAGCTGGCTCCTGCTGCTGCTGGCCCTGGCCCCAGGGCAACATGCTCTCACTTGCTACCACTTCCCCCCTGCCATAGCTGCTCTTCCCCTCCTGCCACCACTGTTTCCCCCCACCTGGCCTACCTGCTGGCCTCTGCAGCAGCGCATGGTTCCTAGCTGCATGGCTGGGACTGCAGGACGCAGCACGAGTCAGGCCCCTGTGGTTCCCGGCTGGCTCCTGCTGCACTGTGTGGTCCTGACCGTGCAGCCAGGAACTGAATGGTGCAGGAGCCAGCCCGGCTGGGCCGGCAGCATGCGGTTCCTGGCTGCATGGTGCAGCAGGAGTCAACCGGGAACTGCAGGGGCCTGGCCAGGCTGGGCTGGCTCCTGTTGCACCACATGATCCTGACCATACAGCTGCGAACCATGTGCTGCCAGCTGGCCAGGCTGGCTCCTACTGTATCAGCAATCCTCCCCTCACCCATTTTTATCTGAGTTTTCCTCTCAGATGGAGGGAGGACAGGGAAACAGCCACAGGGTCCCAGACTAGAAGCTTCTGCTAGGCAGATGCTTCCAGTTGGGGGTGGGACAGAGCTGGGCAGGCCTTGCTGCTGCTGCCGCTGGGTCCTGCCACCAGCTTCTCCTGGGTTCTGCTGCTGCTGGCTCCCCATCCCCAGCTGTATTTGTCCATTTAAATTGATACTCAAAGCCAGTGATATATCTGACACGTGCATCAAGACTGGAAACTGGGTAGAGGAAAACTTGAGGAAGAGACGAGACTTATGGAAGTGTCTGTCTATGCTGCAGATTGTAGTTTAGAATAGAGATGCCCAAGTTGGTTCAGGTACTAGAAACAGTCTAGTTGTGACAGCATAAAACTCCACATAAACCAATTTACTCCGATTTTCTACTGGGTAAACCAGCCCATGTTGAGTTCCATGCTGCAATCACTAGATTGCTTCCTTTATGCAGCCAGCTTGGGTAGTTTAATACTACACTACACTCTGTAGTTCAGGCATATCAGCCTTGACGCTAAAATGTATTTATTTAATGCAACTAAAATCCTAAATGAAGGCAGACTCTATAGCCTATTCACCATCATAACCAGCAAGTCTGAATGTTTAAATATGAATAAAATTAAGATTCACTTCGAGAATTGCTTACTTACTTGTAATTATCATCTTCTACGAATTTCTGTAGCTCTTCTATGTACTGAACCGAGTTCAGGTATTTCTGAACATGAGGCAACAGAGGAATATCTAAAGAACAGTCCATATATTAGTTACATCATTAATTGTAGATAAAAGGTACTTTCTTGAAAAGACTTATAGGTGAACAAATATCTTTTGCTTTATTTATGTTGAGCTATAAAGTACAAGCTATGAGCCTCACCATTATTTTGTGATTTTCTGATACTCCAGCAAATAAAGATAGTTTGGGATGACCCATCTTACATCCACAAAGAAAGCCAGTATCTGAATAGAACGGCTCTAAGACAGTATCTGAATAGAATGGTTTCCCTCACCATCCAAATTTTCATTATATTGATCCTGCAGTTAAGTTGTAATTCTGTGCTAATGACAGTATTAAATTTGTCAAATAAGGACCATCACAGATCCAGTCTTATCATTTTACTGAAGGTTGGAGGAAGGGTAACTGGCCTGTAAAACAGATTACCTTTTCTAAAACTCATTTATTTATAATACAGTTGAAAATTATGAAGGTATCTAAAGAACTGAGGTAAGTCTAAATACCACATATTTTAAAGTTCTCAGATCTTTAAGTACTCTAAAGGCAAATCTGCTATTTTCAGATACCATCCATAAAGGGATAAAAAAAGAAAAAAAAAATTGTGTCACCCAAACTTATTAACTGGAATAAAGCACAAGCTTTTCATTAGGAATTAAATGTTTTGAAACTACATAAAACAGAAATAGAGTATAAGTGATTCTCATTCTATCTCTGGGTGCTGGTACAATTCCAGAACATTGTTATGTAGGGTTTCTGTTTTCAGATGGGAATATTATACAAATGGATCAAGTCTCACTAAAAAAAGCGTATCGGAGGATACACATTTTCACTTTTAACTGTTTTCATTAATTGTGCAATAGAATTAATTGTACTTGCTTACCATATTCACAGGACTGCTGTAAATCTGAGATTATTCTAAGTATATTGTTCATTAAGTTCGTTCTCTGTTCACTTTCTAGAATGCTCCCTGTAGATGGGTACGCAGAGTCAATATATGTCAAGTCCGAGAGATAAATACCTGAATAAATAAGATTAAAGATGAGAGATTCTGTAATTTATGGTGTAAAATTTAAAAGAAAAAAACAATTTTAATTTAACCTCTGTTTACATGTATTGATATGGACCAATTTCAGTATTTAATCACTGTTTTGTTTTGGAGACAGAGACAGAAACCTTGGCTTTATAAGAGCTCTGGGAGACTTTGAGCCTCAGAAACTATTATTTTGTTTGGCATATAAGAACGTGAGCAGAAAGTAATTACACATAATCTGATACAAGGCCCAATTTTACTTCATCTCCTTTACCAGAATTAGAATATTTATTAATGAAAGGAATACATTGGTAACAACAACAAATTATTAAACATCATATTATGGTAGTGCTTAACTGCTTTAAACTAAGCTCGCTTAGTTTAAAGCATCTAGGTACTATATGCCAGGTACTGCTGAATCAATAAAAGGCCCTGCTGTAAAGACCTTACATCGGGGCGGACAATTATTTTGGGTCACTTACTGAGTTTTGGCAAGCCATTGAGGCTGCATGACTGGCAGCCAAGGCAGATTAATATTAATTTTCTAAATGTTTTAGGGGCCCCGTGGGTCAAATAGAATGGCCTGGCAGGCCGCATCTGGCCCCCAGACGGCATTTTGCCCACCCCTGCCTTACATCCTTAAGATAAAAAGGTAGATGCTATTTACAAGTTTTAGTGACAGAAGGGTTCTATGGGCAAGCAATTTCTTATTTTGGAGAAAGATATCTGAACAATTAATTCTTGCTTAAGATCCCATAACAGCATTTTTATTTTCTGATGCATTCAAGGACACCTAAAGAGTTTTTTCTGCAAAATAAAAGATCCTTGGGTCACCCTTATGAAATAAGAATAATTTTGTAAAAAAGAAAATGCAAAAGTAAATAATTTCCAAGATTTACTTGAACTGTATTTTTTGTGAAGAAATTGAAAAGAAAACTAAAAACCAGAAGATATTCATGCACAAATTTTAAAGTGACAGAACTGGAAGTATTCGTAATTTCTGAAATGTGCAATCCATGTAACTTCTGCTTCTTTTAATACTAATCAGATGTTATCTAATATTCAAATACCTATTCACAACCATCATACATAGCTTTAATATTTTCCACATGTATCAGATTCTTTATAAGCAACAACTAGACCTGTTTCTTATTAAGTAAACTTTAAGAATTAAATGTGACATTCTGTACAGCATTCTTCTACAATATAAGTGGCTCAACTTTTCCTCTACTACCCAGTCAGCCTGCCTTTTTTATTCCCAGTGACACAAATTAAGTTTATCAGCCTGAAAGAATCTTTCTTCTAAATGAAGCCCAGTTCTATAATAACTTGAAAAGCATCTTTAGGCAGTGTAGTAAAATGTTTGAGTTTTA
>NW_005842604.1:307830-321820 GCF_000455745.1 Alligator sinensis
AGTCTGTTGCCATATGGTGCCCTGCCTTAAACTGGCAAACAATCTTTCCTTGTTCATGGCTTTTCAGGCTCCCTCCCCCATCCTTTTCCAGAGACTATGGATAGGAAAGGAGGAGTTTCTTCTGTTCTTCGATGAGTTCAAAATGACATCATAGGTGGGCTGAACATCTAAGTCTAGTGTGTGTTTGTTTAAAAAAAGAAAAACTGCCCAAGCGTGCTCTATATGGAATCTGGATCAGCTGTAGCTAGTTAGTGCGTTCCTGCAAGTAACACATAAAACACTGCAGCTTCAAAAACACTTCTATCCCTTTTCTGGAACAGAATACACTGGAACTTCAATTATACTTTTTTAATTAATTTAATTAGTTTGGTTAACTGTATGGAAAAGTTCGATTTTCTAATGCAGCTTGGATCTAACAAGGGAAGGCAGAAAAGCAGTCTTCACTAGAATGACAGATTAACAAAACACAATACCGGGTAATGCAAGAAGCGAAAGCAAGTTGACTTTTGGATTTTCAATCTACTACAGAAGCAAAGCATCGATAAGGTTTGTTTGTTGGTAAGTTTTCTACTTATTTTTCATACACATGCAGACTTGCTTGCAAAATCTCACACATGTAATTATGCATGGTACACTTGCTTAAGAGTTCAGTGACAGCTCAAACATTGAACTCATTTCTGTAGTACACAACGAAGAACTATGACAAACAGGAATAGTTCAACATACATGAGAAAACTGACAGCATGAACCAATTATTTCAGTTGTACTGAAAGCATTCTTACTGTATTCCATCTGAATATTTAGGTTATCTGTATAATTTAATGAGAGAGAGAGAGAGAGAGAGAGAGAGAGAGAGAGAGAGAGAGAGCGAGCGAGCGAGCGAGCGCGAGCGTGCGCACTATAGCATAAAACTGAACACGTATACAACATAAGCAGTGCACACAACTCAGGTATTTTGAGCATTACAGACAGAAACCTGGATGCACTAAAATGAAAGGAAAGTTTCCCATTTACTCTAACAATGCCAAAATTTCACCCGATGTCAGAAAGTATACTGGTAGATAGTACTATTAGAACTAGAAAATGGATATTGCAAATCTGCTATGAAAAAAACCAAGTTGACATATATGATAAACAGCTAGCAATCCACATCTGCCCAATGCAACATTTTAGTAGAAGGATTTCTATAGACTAACATTTAAATTCATTTTCAAACAACCGCTCTAGTTTTGCAACCAAATCAAGAATCCTTTGGTCGTATATAGATTCAGATTCAAACAGAACAAGTCTCTTAACAAAACCTGTTGCAAAACCAAGTAAAGTATATGAGCAAAGTTTGCATCCTTCTTAGCCATATAACAAAGGATAATAGTGTGCCTGTTTAGCAAGTGCAAACACACTCACAAAATTAAAGTGAATTACTGCATGATTGGTTGTAGTAAGGAAAATCAAAATCATTAAAAACTTTCATAAAGGATATTGTGAACTATAGTTTACCACTAAGCAGAAAACAGACTTAAGCTCTTTTCTTTGAAAATGATAACATTTAGAACTTGAAAACTAGTAATAAGCCCAGAAGATAAAAGCTTATTTAAAAAAAAAAAAGTTATCAAGGTAAAAGTTCCACATTTCATCCCTCAATGCTTTTTTTTTTTTTTTTTTTTTTTTACAAGATGGATGAATACAAACATAGTAAACTTAGAATAAATGAAAAAGTAAACTGTATTAGCCAGCCCTTGGGAATAACCTACAGAGTGAAGAATCCAAGAGAAAATGCTAAATGGAAATTTAAGTATGGCTAAAGTAATTGCAAAAAAATGACATCTGTACAAGGAAACACAAGACATTCTCAACTAAAAAGATTTAGCCTGTTCAAATTGTTTGGAAGATAAAATTCTGCTTTTTCTAACCATTATCTTACTCCCCTTAAAATATTACAGGGACTAACCAGGAAAACTAAATGTCACTGGAAAGTCTACACTGTGAATTTCAGATATTATTCTCTACTCATTCTTAGCCAAGTACAATTTAGGAACAGTTCCTAAACCTCTTGCAACAGAAAGCAGCTGAGTCAACAGCTCTGAAGTTATATAATGTTCATAGGAAAAATTATTCACTCCTCCATTGGCCTCTAAGCTTTCGGCTTTTGCTGTAAAAGACTTATTTTAAATTACCAGTGACATATTGATGGTTTATATGGTCATCAAACGATAAAGATCTAAATGAGAGAAAATACTGAATTTTAAGTTTCAAACTAATTGTGTATACATCTTGGAGGCCTTAGAACTTTTGAACATCTGCCAATAGCTACATAACTGTTACCAAGAATACTCTGACAGAAATTACTGGGTTTAATTTGCTGTTCCTCACATGTGCCCTATTAATCAGGTCTGTGAGATTTATATAGTGATTAATGAAGCAAAACTTCTCAGAGCTTACTTATTGCCAAGTGCTTAATGTTTTCAGTATCTGTTCCACTAGGAATTCTGGAGCCCCTAAATAATTCACATTTCTAAACATATGTTAGACTGCCGAGTTTTACACATGGAAGGAACCCATGTAATGACTTTTTAACAAGCTAAAATAAGTAATAGGGGTTCAAAAATCCCCATATTTCTAGGCGCTAGGAATGCAGCACTTTTTGAATCTGAATAGCTTTAAAATATATTCTGATAAGGTCACTGTTTTTCCTGTGACTTCAGGACATATGTTATAACAACCTTGCAATTATTTTGTGTTAACACGATCCTTCCAATTGTTAATTTTTAAAGCAATTTTCAAACTTCCCCCTCCCCTTACCTCTGCTTCAAAACAAGTGATTTAATTTTTTTTTTTTTAAACTTTAAACTCTGGTTAGCCCACAAAGGCTACTTGGTATAGGAGATCTAATTATGATTATTTTTGTACAGTGCATTTATCAAAACACACAAACTACAAAGTTGCAGTGAATATCAATATAAGAATCTAGTTATGCAGTCTAAGGCTGAGCAACTTGTTGAAAAGGGCCAGTCTACATGGAAAAAATCTAATAGCAGAACCACTCTGGTATCATTATGCCAACTTAACTCCACATGTTGGAATCTTATTCCACAGTAAGTACAGTGATTCCCCCCCCCAATATAAAATGTCACTATAGCAGCAGCTGAATCTAAAGTCAAGAGCCATGCTTATTCCACAATAGGACTGTCACATGATACATTTCCCCATATCGATGAACCCTAAGAGATTTCAGTTGTTTAAACAGCCACAAACAACACTTCAAATGATGTCATACATGGTAATGTATAAACTCATACTATGTAAAAAATGATAACCTTTTAACATTAGGGTATCAGTTGCTGTTTATTTTTATTACTGCATCTTTTTGAAAATATGAACACTGGACAAAGTAGATAAATGCACTGATGACATATCCATCATTCAAACACGAAGAATAAGTCTGTCCCCAGAAACACCATGTAAAATTTCTCTTCATTTGCTGTAATTAAACTTTGGATTCTTTCTTTGAGAGAAGGTTCCTCCCCCTCTCTCAAACCTTTCTACTTGGAATAGGATTTTAAGATCCAAAAGTACAAGTCACAAAATATACATGAAGTAATAAAAGGAAAAAAAAGTAGGACTATGTTCATATGATCAAAAGGCTACCATACCAGTAAGTCTTAAAAGCTATGAAACCTGAAGAACAGGTACTAAGAGAAACAGATATGTATAACAAACTGAATTAAACCAATGTACTTTACAATTTCTTCCATGGTTTAGAATCTTGGTATGCTCAGTAGGAAAAAAATCACATCACTTCAAATGAAAACAAATAGCTTGCTCTGCAGACAACTCAAATATGCTATTTACAAAAGCATATTCTGCACACCTGCTCTTCTCTATGCCTCTGCCAGAAATGACACGTTTAAAAGATCTACAGCATTTCTTCGGATAACATGCCATAACCAGTGAGAAACTAATGTTGCACTGCAAGTGAAGAGCCAGGTCAGGCTTCACTTTGATCTTTTATAGTTAAGAATTCTGTTCTTTGTTGCCAAATAAATAGCTTCTTTGTAATTAAAAAAAAAATTAGAATATAATTTTTGTAAATAAAAATCACTAATTTAAAAGGTAGACTGGAAAGGGCTTTGCACATTTGCCTTTAAAAATGAGCCAAGAGTAAGGGCTCTGCTACATGGTCAAATTAAAGCTGGACAGAAACCAGCTAGAGTTGTTGCACATTTTCAAGCACTAACTTTATAGCCAGTTGGCTCTCTATAGCTAGATAATCATTTTTATCATGCGATGATTACTTTGCATCTGTGGCTGGTCTAAATTTATTGTGTAATTAGCCAGTTAATTGCATAATGCATGTAATGTATAGCAGGGTCCTCTGTCCAAAAAAAAAAATAAAAAAAATGCAATAGTACTGTACTCACGTAGTGCCCACAATTCTGAATACTTCTGTAAAAATGATCAATGCTGTAGTTAACATTGCTTTTGTGAAGACAAATTAAGACACTGCTACTTTGGTAGACATTCAGTATGGTTGCTGCACAATCACATGGGCTCAGAACTGAAGTAGTTAAAGAAGCACCAGAAAAATGCCAACAGGCTGCCTAACCCCGTGTTTGAGGTTTAAACTCACTCATGATGGGGTAAAAAACATCATTAAAAAAAGCATTTTAAAGTAGCACTGCTTGCAAATGCTGCTTCTATCACTTACCTGTCAGGCCCTTGGAGTTCTGTTTTTCTCAAAAACAGACATTTTTAGCCCCATGTAAAGACTTGTTCAGCTCAAAGTATAGAAGTTAACAGTCCAACTCTAAGAAACTCATCTTGGGGTCTGAACAGATGGTATTTACCTTCGTGGAATGTATGTTAGTATTTTAAATTGATGTAAGTTGCATTGGAGTCCTGAGAGGACAGACAAACAGCAATACATGCTAACTTTTTGCTGTAGGTGGTATTTACAATACCTCCCCACTAGACGGTAGGGAAGTTTGCAGTAGATTCTGCCTTGTAACAAATGGCTTCTATGAGATGGACACTGACATTCAACAGGATCACAGGAAAACAGGGCAGAAAAGGATCTCACAAGGTCATCTGGTCCAGACCCCTGCTGGAGGCTGGACCACCCATGACTAATCCCAGCCAGAAGTCTATCCAAACTTCTCTTGAAAGTTGCCAGGAATGGAGATGCCACAATTTTCTAGGTGGCTTGGCTTCTTCCAGTGCTTCAACCACCCATATAGCCAGAAAGTTCTTCCTAATATCCAACATGAATTTCCTCTGCTGCAGCACAATACCATTGCTCCTGTTTTAGTACAGCCACAGAGGAAAGACTATTTCCATCCTCTCTCTTTAAACACCCTTTATGTATTTGAAGAGTGTTATCAAATTCCTTCCCCCTCCTCTGTCTTTTCTTTTCCAGACTGAATAACCCTACTTCTTGAAGCTTTCCCTCATAAACCATATTCCTCAGGCTTCTACTCACGTTTGTCACTCTCTGCTGGACTCTTCTGAATCTGTCTACATCCTCCAAGAAGTGTGGGGCCCAAAACTGGACAGTACTCTGGCTGAAGCCTCACCAGTGCCAAATAAGAGTGGAAGAATCATTTCTTTTGATTTGCAAGTGAGATTCCTTGTAATACATTTTATGCTGTTGGCATTTTTTTTCAACAAGAGCACATTGGTGGTTCATATCCAGTTTATAGTTCACTGTACCTAGACTAGTAGGTACAAGTTATCCCCCAGTGACTTAACCCCAGATGAGGCACTTATGCTGTTGTAAATGTCATGTACCCAAGCTGTTAACGTAATTATAAACGTATTTAAGGTTAATGCAAGTCCAATCAGCAGATGGCTCAACTTTTGCTTATTATGGAGCACTAAGACAAAACTTGAGCAGCCAGTAGCTTTTGGTTATTATATGCTATGCCATTTAGTTCATCCTGTGATCAGAGAGCACATTTAAAGCCAAAATCCTGAGAACACTTGTAAGTTACACCCTTCAATTAAAAAAAAAAAAAGTAATAAGCTGGTAGGATTAAGACCTATAAATATAATAAATTATTACAAGGAATGAGAACAATTAATTGAGGCAGAACACTGGAATGGATTAAGTGCTTCATTGCAGTAGGCTTGCTTTTAAGACATTTATTTGTAATATCCTTCAGAGGAAAAAAGTTATAGAACACTATTTTTACTTCCATTTGTTCACCAAATTAAAAACAAACACACAACAAAATGTAGTAATTAAGTTGCATCTCTGACAGCATCAGAACTCAATTATGTTCCTTTTAATAAAATATTTTTTTAATGCTATTTGGAATTTCATGGTGCCACAGGAATTTATTAGGAGCTGTAATGGGTAAAATAGGAAGCTGTTGTAAAAAACTCAGATAAATGTCTATGTACACAGAGAACTAAAACATGGTACTACTTTTTATTAAGCAGTGCCATCTTTCATATGTCAGTGAAGTCATATATGCACCCAAGGTACAAAGTTATTTTAAAATAATAGTTGGAGGATTTAACTAAAGTTTATTAGGAAAATATCTTAAATTTCTGGTGTTGTTTTTAACCAGGATTCAAATGAAATTCTGACAAAACTCCAACACTAGGCATTGCATAACTAGTTAGTAGAATAAGTGAATGACAAGTTACCTTCCTGTATACTAGACTACATACGTAAATGGTTTGCTAAACATGTACATACAATATTTCTTATAAAAATAAATTTAAAGCAATACTGCTTACTTTTATCTTTCCTTACATAGGGCACTGTGGTACCCCAAAACTTGTCTAAATCCTTCCTAACGCTATATAGCTGGTCCAATAAAAAAAATACCACCCACAAAAAAAATCTTGCCCTGAGCAACAACATATTTACTCTGTTTGATTAAAGAAGGGGTTTGCCAAGCATACACAAATAGTAACAATTATCAATAGAACAGATGAGACCAGAACTCTTCATAATTTAAAAAAAACAAAAACTCACAGCTCATTTTACCTACAGGATATTTTTATTAGGGGCATGCTCTGGTCTTCATCAGTCTTGTTTTGTAGCCGACATACTTGGGGAACAGACATTTAGAAGATTTAGCAAGGACAAGTGATAACCTATACCTGTTTGCTACTGCTCAGGCCAGAAACCCTACCTAGGCTACTGGTTTTGCATCATGGTGCAACAGAAACAGCATGAAACTAATAAGCTTCCATTAATTTCACTCCAGTGTTGAGAGACAGAGATTCATTTCTACTTTTTCCATACCTGAGACAACAGGAGAGAGAGCAATCTGCTTGTCAAAACTGAAATTAATGCTCCAACTATACTTTCCCTGAAGTCAGCAAGAAAACTGTAATGATCAGAGGATAGTTATTAGTTTACTTAAATATGAATACTATTTGTCACCTTGAATGCTGTGGTAAAATTTAAAGAAGGGATCTCACTTTTCATGTGTTAGAGTGATGTTGTAGTTATGATGGCCCAATAATTGTGAGTGAAGGACTTCTTAGGGTAACATCTTTTATTGGACCAGCATTCTTCATCAGTATCATCTGAGCTGTAAAAGCCAATACAGCATAGTAAAAACCACAATTGTAAGAAGGGAAAAATTCCCAGGGACAGCAGACAAACAGAAGGTGATTACGAGGAGGGTACCACAGTTGGGCATGATGGGATTACCTTGTTTGCAGATCTTTGGGAGTGCACAAAGTTCCTGGGGTGGGAGAGTGAGGTATAGTGGAAGCAGTTTTTCCTAGAGCTGGTGTGGGAAGGATGTGATTATATTTTCCAGTTCCAGAGTGAATTCTGGTTTTGGGTCTTCCTCAAGTTCTTTATAATATTTGGTGTAAGAGAACTGTCTGGTGGCTTCACTGATGCAGTCTTTATGGTTGATGATGACTAACTATAGCTCCACCTTTGTCTGCTGATTTGATTACTCTCTCACTGTATAGCTTTATGGCTTGTCTTTGAGGGAGGGAGGTTTCTGGGCTTTTATTGAGAATTTTGCTTAAGGGAAATCTACTTAACACTGTTAAGAGGAGAACTTGGGAACAAAAATTCATAAACTGGACGGACATTAAGAACCCAGGATTCAACACCGATACTGGTTTTATGACACATTGTTACATACCTGATTCCTGAATTATTTTCATGCATGAAAGCTGAGAATGACCCTTCTTCCTTCTGATAGGCCTCTCTCTCAGTAATTAGCTTTTTCTGCTAATTGTTCATCTGTTACCCGTGGCAATTTCTCGCCCTACTCTTAAAACTGTTTTTATTTATTTATTTATTTATTTTACTACGCTGTTCTGGCTTTTACTGTTCAGACCTAATGAAGAATGCCTCGCATTTGAAAGCTTGTCCAACTCTTTCCTTACTATGCAGTTGGTCCAATAAAAAGGCATCACTCCAAGAAATCCTGGCCTCATTTTTCAATGTGTTCTTACTGTCCTATGTAGCAACAATATAAAGCAAAACCATTCTGTTACATGTTGAAAGGATTAAATGTTTTTAATATTATAATTTATAGCTGATAAAATATACCCAACTTCTTTACAGATCAAGGGGTTGATGATTTAAGTGTCAAGAAGGAGCAGTGTAACAATGACAATTAAAATCCCTCAAAGACACCTAAAAAAAGCATCCATTCTTTTAAGTGGATATTCTTACTGCTTTTTCACCTTTGTCAGGATGCATTTTGCCATCCATTTTGTGAAGGGCTGATATATCATATTTTCTTTTGAAGGTTAAAATCAGAAAAGAATTGTGGGTAGTGTTTTCTCTTCTCAACACCTCACACAAATATGACGTACAGTTCTGAGGTGTATTTATTTTGCTTTACCAGAGCAGACGTCAAAATGGAAGAGAAAGAGGTGAAAGGACACACATGGCTTTACTGAGTAAACTCCCTCATTAGAATTTTCATTAAAATATTTAAAAATAGTGATAGATAATTTAAGATCTGTATTAGAAATCAGATGATCAGAGTACCCTAATTTCTTAGTAAAAATTCTGTTTCATGAGAACAAAGGTCAGTATGTGTTTCCATTCACATACGAAAGAATTACAACCTTAAATATTCAAGCAAAATATGACTGCAGAGTTAACATTATCAATAATTGTTTCTTACAAACATGTTAGCTTAAAATGAATTCTGGATAACTATTTTAGGGCAATCTCCAAAGATCGTTATTTGTAAATCTTATTGGAGATATAATTAAAATGATTAAACACAGTATAAAAGCTAATGCCATTTAAGTGGGCAAGAACAAGTCAAGTTTGCATACATTTGTCCTGCTAGGAAGGTGTAACATCCCCTTTGTATAATTATAGAACTATTTAAACAAATACATTTTTTAAATAACTAAATTCAGCATCATGAGAAAATATTTATTTGGGCAGCATTTATAGCAGACAGCCTCAGCTGCGTATGTGGCCTAACAAAAGATTGTTTTTTCCCCCCAATATGTTACTAAACATAAAGTAAGGCCTTAAAACTGAATTCAGCTTTTCATTTTCTTTTTATTTCTTAGTCTTTTCTGAAATCCAACACATTCACTTCAAAATGAAGATATTTACATGGACTTTGGGTATGGTATTATTTCTACTACTGTCTACAGGCCATTGCAGAGAACAGGCTGCACTCAATAAAGTATCCCAGAAACGGCATCCTCGTTCAACAGATGGTGGAGAAGAAGGGAAAAAGTGTGGTTACACGTTCCTGGTTCCTGAACAAAAAATAACAGGGCCAATTTGTGTAAACACTAATGGACCACGTTCTGATAACAGAAAAGATGAAGTCACAAGGATGGACATAGAAAATCTAAAGGATGTACTATCCAAGCAGAAACGGGAGATTGACGTCTTGCAACTAGTGGTGGATGTAGATGGAAATATTGTGAATGAAGTAAAATTGTTGAGAAAAGAAAGTCGTAACATGAACTCTCGAGTCACTCAACTTTACATGCAGCTCTTGCATGAGATAATCCGAAAGCGAGATAATTCTCTTGAGCTTTCCCAACTGGAAAACAAAATCCTCAATGTTACAACAGAAATGCTGAAGATGGCAACAAGATACAGAGAGCTCGAAGTAAAATATGCAGCACTGACTGATCTTGTAAACAATCAGTCCGTGATTATTTCTTTATTGGAAGAACAATGCTTGCGGGTATTCTCACGACAGGACACACATGGGTCCCCACCTCTTGTTCAGGTGGTACCACAGCACATACCTAACAGTCAACCCTATACACCTGTGCTTTTGGGAGGTAATGAAATTCAGAGAGACCCAGGTTATCCTAGAGATAGAGATGTAAGACCACCACCTGATCCAGCTACTTCTCCTACAAAAAGTCCATTTAGGATACCGCCACTAGCTTTAATTAACGAAGGTGAGTTTATCAATTTCTACATAATGATTTCTTGATTTTAAACAAATAGGCAATGCACCTATAATACTTATTTATAATAAGAAGGGAATGAGTACTTAAAAAAGAACAACATTCAAATAAATATAGCCTGTTTTCTAACAACAACTTTTGAAAGCAGCTTTAGATTTATTAAATTACCAAATTCCTGGGGTTGATTCTGAGCTGTAGTTGGCAGGAAGTTTCATGCAAATATTTAGTATTTTGAATTCAAGTTATATAGTTCAGTTTTAATCGACACATTTATTATTTATTTATTTGGTTTATGCGCCATCCTCTCCAAAAAGGCTCATTCATCCAGTTATAAATTATACTTATTATGTGCTGTTGCAGGAGGTTGAGTAATGCTTTGCAGTGCTGCTCCCCTTCACCCAATTATGTAGATTTAGTAAACACAAAATTAGTAGTAAAAAAGAAGAAAGCATTTCACTGAAGGAGTTTTAGAACTCTAGCATGATTACTGCATATGTTTATAAAAATTTGATGGAACTGTTGTTTTAACTTCATCTCCGCAGTCCTGAAAGCTTTTATAATCTTTTTCTCATGTATGCTTTCCAAGTAACCATCTTTCTCCTAACTTTTTATAAGCTTACACAACAAAATGCTCTGCACTGCTTTCAGTCACAGCTGGATATTCAACTGGGTTCCTGGGGTGAAGACGTATATTTATTGTGGCTATTCTGCAAACACTACAAACAACCAGCTGCTGATACAAAGAGAGATTATTTTCCTCAAGGTCTGGGGAAAAGTCAAAGTACAACAGAAATAACAAATGTCATGAGAACTGAATCACCTATATGCAGCACAAAAGAAATGTAGCCAATATAAAGAAGTTAGGTTCATGTCTAATCAGGAGCACAGGCAGAATGGTCTTAAGAGCTATAGAAAAACTGTGCACCTGCTTTATAATTAACAACAGAAATGTCCATAGAAATGAGATAAAGCAACAGCACAAACAGATATCTTCTGTAAAACATTTAAGTCTTTCTTTTTCCCCAATCCTTTCAAATGTGGCATTCATTTCTGGAACTTAAGATAAAGGAATCTTAACATGCATCTTAACAGTAATGGTTTAATTTGCCCAAGGTTCCTCTCCCCACCCTCTAAAACAGTGGAATTTGTAGCTTTAAAAAAGGGGTATCTTGCACAGAGCAGGGAGAAGGATAGAGCAGTTCTAGAACTGATGAAATGCAAGTTATTGAAACTTAAAATAGAAATCAATGTATAATAAATTGCAAAACCATTTTTAGTCTGTATCTCTCTGCTGCTTCCAATTAAAGCACCTCAGTTTAATAGAAAAGTACATAAGAGATAAGCAATGCAAGAGGAGAGTTAAATTACTGGGGCGGAGAGCTGGGACAGAAGAGTTACAGGACCACAAAGAAATATTTACTGATGGATAAAGACGACAAATAAAACACAAACTAACAGGGCACTGTTAAAGTTAAAAAGACAATTGCCAAGTATAATCATGGAAGGAGAAACTGTCAGCTGGACAAGTCAGAATACATTTTTCTCTTATTATATTTGAAGCAGTAGTTCAGGTGTACTTGAAAAAGGACAGGCAAGCTGCATATAAAGACAGGTTTACATTAAGTATGTATATATATTGTGGGTGGGAAGGATAATTTAACCACATTTCATTGAAGTGAAAATAAGGGAACTCAGCTTGGTGGAAGACAACTCCCTAAAAGAAAAATAAGTGTCTACAAAAACAAGTTCATTAATTGGAAAGTATGAAAAAAAAAAAATCTTACTTGATAGTGGGTTGTTAGGGCAAAATAAATAGCATTTTAAGCTCCATTTACCACTTAAAAATACAAAAAAGAACATCCTTTGACAACACAGATAATAGCCCCTTGTTTCATTTTGCTTATAAAAGGAAGTGCTTTGTAAGGAAATATTTTTTCCAATGTCATGATGAAGAACGTGTCATACCCAAAATAAACTCTTTTAATTCCATTAAAACAAGCCAAATATTGCCTTACAGGTTACAAAGCCAAGCATTAACAAATCAGAAAAAAGAAAAAGAAAAAAAGAAAAATCAAATTTAAGGTGGTATATGAATACTTAGGTTTCCCACCACATCTTTACCTTAAATCATAGGTATACATTATTTTTTCACAGCCTTCAGTATTCAAAGCCTGATGTAGTACAGAGGTAGTTAGCCATGTTGTTGTATTCATAACAGCTGACGAAGTAGCTGAATACAAGACAAAGATTTTCTCCCAATTGGCAAGGGGGAAAAAAGCCCCTCATCTTCTGATCCCACACAAGAAAATCTCACTAAATACATTGTCTGTTACTCACCTGCTGCCAAAAGCAGCATATGCTCAGCAATGAAAGCCAACTATGAAGCTAATTAAATACAGTCAACACTGAGCCTGAGTATAATACACATGGCCCATATCAGGCAAACATGCTGATGGGTTCCTATCACAAGGACAGGTTAGTGAAGTCCATTTGAATAAGGCATATGGTAGAGCCCATTAAGCAAGCCCCCCTCACTGCCAACTCTTTTTCAAGTCATGGTGAGCCACTACCCTGCACACATTTCAACTTCCTCTTCACTCTCACAACTGAGCTATGCCTTTCTTTCCCATTTCCAATGATTCCTGTTTCTTCAGCAGACTTAAATGTCTGGCAAACATCACCAAACAGGGCCCCAAACAGTCAACCCAGAATCCTGTTGCCCTCTCTCTCAACCTGGCACCTATGATTAGTGTAGCCGTGCCCCCCCCTTGAGGTGAAGCCACACCAGGTTGCCTTGCACCTCATCTGCATATAAATTTTTGGAGCATCCCATGACTCATGACAACAACTGGCTCCAGTTGTAAGTGGGGGCTAGTCACCACACACACCCTTTTTGAGCGGGTAGGGGAGGGGGGGAAATCTAGAATACACACATACTGAGAAGTGCTGAGCTGTTGAGTCATCATTACTTAAAATCCTATGGACTATGGTGGGACCCAACCCAATGAACTATGTGGTAAAATCACAAGCCTTTGTCTTTGGATTAATAATGTGCATAGTAGGTGTGTCTACACATGCATTAGATCCGGGAGCAGTTTACCTGCGAGTAAAATACTCATGCGTATTTTATGCTCCTGGGCTGGCGTCCACATGTGCAGGGAAGCAGGAGCAGATTTCCTGCTAATGGCAGCAAACTGCTTCCGCTTCCTGGGACCCTGCAATGTGCCCCTGCCACCACCAGAAGGATCTCTAGGCTCCCCCTGGGTTCTACCCCAGGGGCTAGCAGGAAGGACAGGGTGAGGAGAAAGCTGACTCTAGGCTGAGGCTAGAACACTTCCCCCGTGCCCCTGGGGAGCAGCCTAGCCCCGGCTCCCCAATCAGGGACAGAGAACTTAGAAAGAGCTGCAGGGCAGGGGTGGCCCCCTACCCTGTTCCACTGTTGGGGCAATTAACAGCTAGCTTGCTGCTAGCTGCCCCACTAGCAGATCAGGGCAGGGGACTAGGACCTACCCCAACCCCACAGCTCTTTACAAGCTGTGTGCCCTGATCGGGTGATCAGGGCACAGAACTGGGACAGTTCCTAGCCCCTGCTCGACAATTG
>NW_005842604.1:321841-351254 GCF_000455745.1 Alligator sinensis
TGTCCCCCCCCCCCCCCCCCCCCCCAACTTTGGGCATCTACATCAGCACTACTGTGCAGTAACTAATTGCAAGTAAAATTTGATATGTGCATTTGCAGGTAGCAAATTTACTTGCAATTAGTGAAGCTTACTGTGCAGTAAGCATCTGCACATGTAGACACATGCTTACTGTGCAGTAAAGCATTTCATGGAGACACCTAGTTTGTCATGTAAGTAGATCCCAAAGTGCTGCTCAAAAGTGTGTTTGCAGAGTACCTGTACTAAAACTTGCTGCAGTTCCAAAAAAAGGCAACACACATCAATTCTGAATGAACTAAGTGTATGGGTACTATATGTAAATTACTACATCTATGTTTAATTTCAAGGTTATTGTTTCTGAATTTGCTCCTCACTTCCCTGTGCTCAGGGGGAGCAGGGTCTAACAGTAAAGAGAGGGGAAAGGGACTGCTACGAGAAAAAGTTGAAGGAAAGCAGAGAGCAAAGAGGTTACCTAACCTCCCCCCCCCCCCCCCCTTTTTTTTTTCCCTCCGTTTCCCTGCTGTAGCAGTGGGACGGGGACAAATTCAAGGCAAACTTCCAATAATTAGATTCTATACATGAAGAATTATAACAAATTTATAAAACTTTTCTATTTACAGAATCAAATTATTGGGGGTCATGTTACAATCAGGGCTGTCTTCTATTCAAGTACATACAGTACCTTATTAAAGCTAAGAAGAAAGTGACAAGCAGGAGAATTAATGCAGATCAATTAAAATGAAATTAAATTGAATAAACCTGAACAGAACTATAATAAAACAAAACTGAGTAAGTAAAATCAAATTAAACCAGATTAAAATTAAATTAAGCTGCTATATTTGCACTATCAATATTAGAGGAACATTTAAGCTTAAATTAGTCTGGCACTTCTAATGGATCCATATAATAGGACCCTGGTATTTGTGGAAATACATCCAATTACAGCAGTTGTGCTCAAGTTCTTGGGACTCTGGGATGGATGAAAGGTGCAGGATCAGTCTGTGCATCAGGATCATACCCCACAGTGTCTCCCTCAGCTCTGCTCAGGGCCCCATGCTGCTTCCCCCCAGTCTGGCTCCTCCAGATCAGGGCCCTGCATCCCCTCCCTGGGACCCATGCTGCTTTCAGCTAGCACCTGTATGCCCAGATCCAGTCTAAGCCACCTCAGCAGGCCAGACAGCATGCTAGATTGGTGAGTGAAGTTCCTCAAGATTCCAGAAATTTGGCAGCAGGACAGCAACAATTCCTCTGTGGAAAGAGGAACACTGAAATTTTTTTCAGACCTGTCGGCATGATAGGATGGCTCTGTGGGCTGGATCAGGCATGCAGGCTGGGATTGAGTGCCCCTAAACTAAAGGATTATCTTAATTTTGATGTAGTATAGTTGGCTTAACTTCTACAGAGAAAATGGATCACAACTGAATGCAACTTAAACCTACCATGTAAATATGAAAGTTTTCAATCATATAAATTGGTCAAATCAAAACCAGTTTCTATTGGGATAGTAAAAGCATTCTCTTCCTCTAAAAGCGTCTTTGCTCTATTTTAACTTTCTATCCTCAACTTTTAGTGCTGGTACCACTTTAAAAAAGGTGAAAGGCATTAATTTATTTCTTGGGGTTTGCTTTGTTTTATTTAATAAAAGGGAATGAAGACTTTTACCACTCCCTCTCCTGTTATTAAAAAATGGCAGAAACATATAATCCTCAACCTTCCAGCCCTGCAAATTCAGTCAAATACATGACCTAAAAAAATACAGCCCAAAACTGGAAAATTGAGAAAGATATAAGTAATGTTTAGTATGGGTTGTGGGTAGACGCCTTTAACTACAGTTGTCATTACTCATTCCAGCTATACAAACTTTTAAACTCACAGCTGTAAAGACAGTATTGTTTCCCTCTGTATTTTAGCATTCTATGTAAAACAAGCCAATATGTATTACCTCTAACAAAATTTTGTTCCATTATCTTTGTAATTCTTTTAGCTATTCACTCCTTTTACTTGGGAATTCTCCCCTAACATATCTAAAATGCTCAATATGAAAAAACATAAAAGTAGTAATCATAGCAATTTTAAACACTTTATAAGTGGTTTCCTTCTATGATATATATGAGATGGGGAAAATTTATAAATGGGGGGAGAGCTAGCCCCCCCTGCCCCTACTCTGGCAGTGCTTATATTCTATTGGCCCACCCCCCATTGTTAGGCTACTGGTTTCATCTCTAGAAACTAAAAACTATTAAAGAAATTATATACTTGGCTTCTGAGAGGAAATGGCAAGCCTATCATTCTGGCAATGACATACTCAATAATGAAAAAAGGGTAGTAATTAGAAATGAGGTAATTTTGTTGGTATTCATTCCAAGCATCGGAACGACTACCTAGAAAAGTTATAGACGCTCCATCTGTGGAAATTTTCAATTGCAGGTTGGACAAACACTTAGATAGGATGGTTTAGTTAGGGATAATCCTGTGTTGAGCTTAACTATATGATCTTGTGAGGTCTCTTCCAGCCCTACTTTCCTATGATCTTATATCTATATCTGAAGATAATCGTTCCATTTCATTTGGGCCTAAAATGCTAATGAAGCTAAGTACATATGAAAAACATTTTTTAATAAACAGCATGACTACAGTATAAGCAAGAAGCCATATTCTGTTTTTATTTGCACCAACATGTAACTTAAGGAACTAAGCAGAATTTGATACAGGCAGAACTGGAGAGGAGAAAAATATAATTTAGATGTATTCTAAAAATAACTACACTTTCCAAAGCACTGATAAATTGCATTTTTAATGGGAACATTATGCACTTAATAAGCAACTCCTTATATTTACCATAAAACGTCCTTTATCTCAGTATAATTAAAATATTCTATCAATAAATCACAAATCTCAGAAAAATTGGATTACAGTTCCTATAAGCTTATTATATGTAATATGTATTATGTATAAAGGTAAAAGTTTATAGGATGAAACTTGAAAATATCTATAAAAGTATATACATGAAATTCATAGGCTTATAGGAAAGTAGTGCTGGAAGGCATCTCATGAGGTCATCTACTCCAGTCTCCTGTTCAATGTAGCATTATCTCTGACTAAACCATCCCAGCCAAGTGTCTATATAGCCTGCTGTTGAAAACTTACAAAGATGGGAGATTCCATAACTTCTCTAGGTAACCTGTTCCAATACTTGACCACCATCATAGTCAGAAAGTTCCTCCTAATCTCCAATTTAAAATTTCCCTTGTTGAAGTTTGAAGCCATTGCTCCTAGTCTCATCTTCTACAGCCACAGAAAAAAGGCCATCTCTATTCACCCTATAACTGTCCTTTAGGTATTTGAAGACTTATCAAGCCCCACCCCTACCCCTGCCCTATCACCTCTTCCCCAAATTAATAAACCTCTCTCTTTCAGCCTTTCCTCATAAGTCTTGCCCTACTCACTTTTATCACTCTGTGCTCAACTCTTTTGAAACTATCCATAGCCTTCTGCAAGTGTGGGACCCAAAACTGGACACAGTACTCTAGGTGAGGCCTTACCAGTGCTGAATACAGAGGAAGAATCATTTTCTTTGATTTACAAGTGTAAGCGGAAAAGACTTACCTGAGACGGAGTGGAGGTGGCGGGACACTGTGCTGGGAGATAAAAGCGGCGAAAGTGAAACCGCAGCGGCTCAGGAAAATACAAAAAGGAAAAAAAAACAACAAACCGGCCAAGCTTAAAGGAGCCAGGGCCAACAGCCCCACTGGTGTCGGCACACTTTATAACAGCGTGCTGGGACCGATTTAGCAGCCAGACCCTCAGATCCAAGATAAAAAGCCCGGCGGAACACAAGCGGTGGGGACTGCAAGTGGTGTCCCCAGCCGGCCCGGAGGGGCCAGAGAATGCAAGCAGTCCCAGTGAGGGGATCTGGTGGTTATCCCGGGAAGGGGTCTCCACAATAGATCAGGGCCATAGAGGGCCTGGGGATTTGGTCACAGAGGCGGCGTGGACCAAGGAAGCCAGCAGCAGAGATTGGAGCCCGGCAGGACTCAGCGGAGCAAAGATACAGGCGAGACAGATGGATGGCAGGTCTCAAGCCCGGGGCGGAGGTGACGCGTCAGGGGACAGACCGATGCTGAGGCCGGGCAATGCATAAAGTCAGAAAGAAAGAAGGCCAGGAGAAACGCTTGGGATAGTGATATCTCCCACACCCAGCGGCCATCATATTCCAGGAACCTGAGCAAAGACGGCACAGGACATCAGTCTCAGCAACGCAGGTGACAACATCAAGGTTGGCATTAGGCGGGGGTGTAGGGGAGGTTGGAGCCCCACAGAGGTGGAACAGCAGGAACAACTAAGGGGAGACGGGACCAAAACATCATCCTTCCAGTCCGAAGGCAATCAAAGACGTGGCAGGAGACGCCCCTTGGTGAACTGACCCGAAGTCGTTACAGTAACCCAGCTGTTCATCCCTAAGAATAACGGCGAGGCTAGAGAGGAATCCCTATACGAGACGCACCGGAGAGAGACACGGCAGACTACAGAGCGGCACTCCTATTAATAAAACCCAGGATACTGTTGGATCACATTTTGAGGTAAAGGACAATCCAGGATCTCCTATGAGCCCCACTGCAGCTTGGGGCACAAAGCCTAGGGCATAAAGCCTAGCCCCCAGTGGCAGCTGCCTCACCCTGCACACAGCTCGGGGGGGGGGGGGGGGGGGGGGAGGGACTCCCGCCCCTCCGGGACCTCCATCAGAGGGCGTGCAGTGGCAGGAGCCCCCCCCTCCCGTGTGCATGGACAAGTCGCCTGAGCTCCAACACCCCCCAGCTTGGCCTGGTTGGGGCCCCCACTCACCCAGTGGCAGGGGGCACAGAGGGGGATTGTCCCATTCACCCAGCCCAGCCCTGGTGGCAGGGGGCACAGTTCAGCCCACCCACATGCGTCCTGCCACTCCCGATCAAGAAGCCTTCTCAGTCTGGAGGGCTAGCCACCCCAGACCGACTGATAGACCACAATTGACCAGTTGGTGACCACTGTACCAGAACCTGCAATTCTTCCCATCTGTTCCCCAAACTTCTCACATTAATATACATTTCATTTCCTATCCTCTTCTTGAGGATACTGCTATGGGCTTCCATTATTGCTTCCCTGTACTAAGTTTTATCCAGGTCCCCAGGCTCTTTATTTACCTCTGGGCTTTTGACTCCATCCTTCGGTGAACCTATGAACTTTAGGCTTTAATGTTGATGATATATTGAACATACACAGTATAATTTAAAAATTTGTATTATAGATTATATATTTTGATCCACATATTTAAAATATTTACTTTTCCTCAAGAAAACAAGGCAAGATAATGAACCAATGTTAAGGGATTTGTTGGATTTATTTTCTCTTTCATTCTAGAATATAATTTTGAAACCTCTTCTACCACATCAACTTTCTATGTTAACTGCATCTACAAATCTAAGCATCAAATTGGAGACAAATTACATCCTGTGTGCTTAATGCCAGTTGAATTTTAGAAGTGATCAAAGGATATTATGTAAACAGGCTATAGCAATTTTCCATTCCTTAGCAGCCAGTTAAAACAGTTCTATTATGTGCCTGGCCTCTAACAGTCCTGGGAATAAGACTGCTGAATTCCTTTCTCCACAGAGAACATAGTATTTCAGCTACAGTAGCAGATCTTTTGAAGTGTTCCCAAAATTTTAATCTGCTATAGAAATAACATTTCTTTGTTTTACACATTTTGTAATCAAAAAGCTGTCTCAGGAAAGTACTTACTATGGAAACATGTTACTATGGAATCATGACATGCAGTTTATAGAAACAAAAATAAGGTAGATCCACGTACAGGCCATAAGGCAGGCCAGGAAGAGTTAGAAGCTCAGAGGACCAGTAAAGTGCATCAGAACATCTGGAACCTGTTCAAAAACACCCTGAGATTAATAGAAGCAGTACAAACTGCGACAACAGATGAATGTAGGATGGTATGACCAAACTTGAAACAATGTGTGTGTAGGGGATGCTGTACTTGAATCAAGTTCATTAGTCAGTAGATTGTAAAGGTGCACAGCACCAAGAATGATTTATCATGAGGTAACAGAAACCAGGTACAACAGACAAAGACTAATTAAAGAGAGAAAGTAATTCCGTTATTAAACAGAAAGAAGTAAAATGCAATGATGTATGCCTGATATTAGCATTTCTAATATATAAAAAGAATAGAACTGTGATCAACCCTGCACTATCCCTGCTGTCAGCCAGTCTGATCACCTGGCTGATAGTATGAATAAAGGCTTTACTAAAGTTTATACTCACTGGGTGCACACATCTACATATGTGCTTTACTGTGGAGCTGACTTATTAGCTCTGCAGTAAAGCATAACCATTTACACATGTGTCCGTATTAGAGCACTGTAAATTAACTAACTCCACTATAGGACAGTACTGTCTGGGACAAGAACTATCCTACAGCAGAGTAGTTATGTGCACTGAAATGCACATGTAGACGGTGACCAGGGCTGGCTAGGCACACTCTAGCATCCTCATGCCCCAGGCAGCACCTCTGCAGCATGCTGAGCTGGGGCAGAGCAGCCCTGGGCTGGCAGGCTTACCCCCTGTCACCTAGGGTTGATCCACCTCAGCTCTGTCCTGCAGTCCTGGGCACATATGTAAACACTATGCCCAGAAGCAACAAAGTTCAGCACGAACTACTCCAGAGTTTATTGCTACGTGCTAACTGCAGGTGCAGATTCACCCCTTGGATAATTGTCATGTGCTTAAATTTAAACCATGTCGCAGTAAGACCTAACAGGTTCCATGGAAGCAACAATACCATGCTTTAAGGAGCTTTCATTAACTCAGTGATTCTCAGCTAGCGCGTCATGGCACCCTGAGGTGTTTTAAGATCCTTATGAGGATCCTACAGGGTGCCACGCAATGTTAGGTGTGCAAACATGATTCACAAGATAAATTCAGAGATTTCAAAAAGGAAACTGCAGTTTTAAAATGTTCTGAGCTGTTCTAATCTGAGGTTTGTTTTTTTTTTGTTTTTTTTTTGTTTTTTTGTTTTTTTTACACAAGAGAAAGATTGTTCTATTATTTTTGCATAGTCAAAAACCCGAGTGAAAAAGAAGGGCTGATATTTTAATCGGGAGGGAGGGAGGGCTCAAGTCTAATAAGGGGCGTCTCGAGTCTAAAAAGATTGAGAACCACCCCTGTACTTGGATACCAGGAAAACGAGCAGAAAGAACAAAGAAATTAAAAAGATACAGAAAATGCCAAGTGAATTAAAACATTAATAATTTCAAGGCAACAAACAAGAGACGATTTTGACAAAGTGTACTTTGGCTAGCAAGAAGGGCATGAAGCAGTTGTTAGAAAACAAGAGAAGATACTTATGGTGATCAATTTTTCATGCTTAAATTGAAAGGAGATTTTTTCCAAGAAATGTGAAAAATATTTAAACATGCTATGTTTGAGATATGAGTTCACAGTTTTCTGAAAAGCAAGCATTACTGACTATCTTATAATTTAAAAATGAAACAATATAGTCCATAACATTCAAAATCTTGTTTACTTTTACCTCAGAGAGAATTCTGTCATTGTGCCAGTTTTATAGGTTTGAGTTTTCAAAATAAAGTTCTTTAAAGCATCACTTCTCTAAACCAAAAGGTACATGACAATTTTTTCAATGCTGCTAGATAATTGGCAGTGTTTTAGACGAGGCAAAATTGCTTCTTGTTATCAAGAAATGCTGTAAATGTACACTACTACTTTTTAATACCAATACCGCTTATTAATAGCAAACATCCTTCCTTGTTCTACTACCGGGTGTATAACTCAGCACCATGGGTGGAAGGAGCGTGGCCTGGACCCAACCCAGCCCCACTGGAGAACAGGGGGCATGGCCCAGCCCAATGGGGGAAAAGGGGGCATGGCCTGACACTTCAGAGGAGGATGTGGGGCTCAGCACCAAGTTGACGCTGCAGGGAAAAAGGGGGCATGGCTTGGCCCAGTGGGAGAAAAGAGGGCAGATGCCCAGCCCTGTGGGGGGGGGGGGGGGGGGGGTGAGGGCTTGGTGTGACCCCAGAGAGAATAGGGGGTATGTACCAGTCTTGCCACAGGAAAGGAAGCATGGCTTGGCCCTAACCCGGGCCCACTGGTAGAAGGGTCGTGGCCTGACTCAGAGCAGGCATGTGGGGCTTGAGGTTTGGAAATCTGGCACGAGGAAGGGTGGCCACATTAATGGCCACTGCTTCCTTGCTGCCAAATTTCCTGACCCGTGGGGGGCCCCACGGGCCAGATCCAATGGCTCCGTGAGCCACATTTCACTTGCAAGGCCAAGGTTGGTCACCCTGCTTTTACATAATGTAAATGGCAACTCTCGTCAGGCCCTGCCCTGCTGCCAGGCCCCAGTTAGAAGGGTTGGGTTCAGATGTAGGGGTTTAACACCAAACATATTAAAAAAGTAAGAGAGTTCGGTTGTCAGTAGAAAGCGTGCAATAAAAAAAAAAAATAATCTTGGGTTGGAAACCTGATCGACTTCAGCAATGGTTTTACACTGCACTGTATAATTTATAATTTGCTTCAATTAGATGGACAGATTATATGATTATTCAAAAAGAGAATTAGAACAACCCCCCAGTAGTTGTCTTTAGCATTTAAACAGAAAGTTATCAACTTTTAGTAAGACTGACTTATAGAGTTATCAACCACTAACAGGGGATTCACCACTAGCCATTATCAGAAGACATCCAGTTATAGTATGAAAATTCTCTAACTAGTACAAACATCAATAGAAATGATTATCTAGGAATATCCTTTTCCTTGAAAAGGGACAGAAGGGTCAAAACACAGAAACTATAATACTTTTATTTACAAAAAGGACACACGGACTAATAAAGATGTAAGAAACATAACTACAATGTGAAGGCTGACAGATCCTCTTTCATAAGAACTGTATTTATAACCTGAAAGAAAACTTTCAAGAGCCACCATAAGCAGCATCTCTTTAGAAGTACAGCTTTGAAACAAGTAAATGAATGCTATTGGCTGCTCAAGAATACTTGGTCCACTACTTGTATGCTTCTCTGGCTTAGTCATGTGTACATAACTGTCAAAAAATGAAAATATGAAATGTATAAAGATGTTCTTATCTCAGGTTTAATAAACTAAATGTTGGAATTGGAGTAATCAAGACGACGAATGTTACACAACACAGTAGGAATCAGAACTCATGGTAAAGGCGATATATTTTATTAGACCAACTAGATGTTTGCAAAAAAAAATTCTTTATTTGCAAGCTTTCAGGCACATGCACAGGAGAAAAGATTGTAAAAGTTATCTTAGGCAGAAATGAAAGTTTGTATTTCATAGGAAAGTTGAAGGTGTAATAAAATCTTCCATTTGGAACAGTTTATTTTATGCAGAAGGGTCCCTGGTGCCCAAAAGCTTACAAATAAAGAATTTTTTTTGCAAAAATCTAGTTAGTTAGTCTAATAAGAGATATCACCTCTACCACAATTTCTGATTCCTTTTGCCTCTAGACCAATATGGCTACAACCTGGATCCCACACAACACTGTAAACATTGTTTATTGCATTAAGTTCCATACTTGTAGACTCTGGCTGTAATAAGTTTTCTAAAGAAATTCTAGCTTTGCTGCTAGCTACTCATATACTTTAAGTTTTTACTATATCAGTTCAAACATAGGCATTATAATGAAAATGCATACCAGAAAGTAAGCTGTACTATATAGGATAAACTAATTATGAAATGGACTCACTCTTCTTGCATATATAAGATTAGGTTGTAAATCCTTGTGACACATTCAAAAGGAAGTTATCAAAATATTTGGGTGTAGACTGTAAAAGAATGCCATCTGCTTTGCAAAACATTTAGTTATTTGGAAAGATGGTGTGGTAAACAAGACAAACAGAAAGTTAACCAAATAAAAGACAAAGATGTTTTACATGTTTATATGGTAGCTTTTACTTTCCGAGAATTAAAATTATGAAATAAGTATTCTTGTTATTTTTTTTTTCAAACAGGCCCATTCAAAGACTGTCAACAAGCCAAAGAAGCTGGGTATTCCAACAGTGGAATTTATATGATCAAACCTGAAAACAGCAATGAGCCAATGCAGTTATGGTGTGAGAACAGCCTGGACCCTGGAGGCTGGGCAGTTATTCAGAAAAGGACAGATGGATCTGTCAATTTCTTCAGGAATTGGGACAGTTACAAGGTAAATTTTATTATTCAGAAAACAAGGAGCTTCATTTTGGTGGGAAAATGACTGAGAATATCATTCATGGCTAGCCACTTTAACAAAGTTTATCTCTTTAAGTTTAAAGGTAAATCAACTTATAATTTCAAAATACAGACAAGTATTTTATGTATAACATGTAGTGTGTCCACCTGTGGGGTACGCAACAAGCTCTTCTGAACAATGAATTTTTTTTGCCATGTATATTCCAACAGTCTAATTAAAAAACATGATTTCTGTTAACAATTACAACATGCTTAACTATACGCACTTACATAGTCCAATTCACTTGAGTGGGATTATTCATTTAAGTGGAGTTTAGTATGTACAAACATTTTTAGGATCAGGGCCTTCGTTTTTAAGTACAACTTATCTTGAATTTAAAGTAAGCCACTCCTAGCTTTCTAATAAGGTTTGAACTTTGTTCTAGGCAGTAGGGTCAGGGAAAAGAACTTTACCTTTGTACATGCTTCCCTGACCCAGCCATACAGTGCATACAAATTATTAGTCTAATTACTGACTACATTTTCATAGGAAATGCATCCCATTCTGGACCCAATTGAGAATGGGGCTACTTACATGCTTAAAGTTAGGTATGTCAGTAAGTATCTTGCTAAACTGGGGCCTTTATGGATAATTTGGATTGCACTGGGTATATTATTTGCCATTTCTCAAGCAGTGCACAGCTGTAGTAGAAATACAGCTTGGTCAGGAAATGCAAAGTTTAGTATTTTCATAATAAACAGGGCTTTCATGAGTCACCCACATTGCATGTATAGAGCTTATTTTAACCTGCACTTGTGTCTACTGTCTGAGGCGACAAGTGAGCTACTGTAAAGATTACATTTACCAACTCAACTAGTAACCCGTAATACAACATATGCAAAGAAAGTGCACATAAGTTATGAGAACTTTAAGAACTTTTTCATTTCTAGGTATTTGACTATTAAAACTGAATCCTCATGATAAAATAACTGATAATGTTTGCATTACCTCCTCCTTTATTGTTTTTTTTTTTCTTTCAAAACAAACTTTTTTTCCTTTAACTTTTTGGAGGCAAACTGGCCTTCAAGCTAGCTTTACTTAAAGGGTTTCTTGGGTAAGAAAAAAAAATTATTCTACCAATCACCACATAATTTTAAAGATATAATTTATTGGGAACAGAAGGCAAAGGCTGCCAAATGTTACCTATCAGGTATGCATCATATTAGTTGTCTGACCCAAACCTGAATAGGTCTTTTCTAGATTCATTAGGATTGAAGTCAGAGGTGAACAGGTAGAACATCTAGTTAAGTTATTTAAAGAAATAGCAACCTACCTGCACACTAGGTGCAGAGTTTATGCATCATAAGTATTGGGATTGCTCATAACTATCTTTTGCAACTCTGAATGTACCCACATTTTCTTAAAAGGGCACTTTTTGTGCTGCCAGAAAATATTTTTAAAGATATCAGGGGAATCTCAGACACCAGGGCTCAGTTTCTTCCTCCTCATGCTACCAGCAGTTCTACCAGTAATTGTTAAGTAAATAAAATACTAAATTAAGACAAGTAAGAGTGGCAGAATCTGCCCTATGCAGATTAAAAAGAAAGGGTCAAGAAGTTCAAATGTCTAACACCTTTTACTGGTTTAAAACAAATTTTACTGAAATATGCTACTGTTGCTGATAAATATCTTCATTAAAACAGATTAGGAAAGCTAAACTACTTAACCTCACATTCTGGTTTTCTTTGTACAGAAAGGATTTGGCAATGTTGATGGAGAGTACTGGCTGGGACTAGAAAATATCTACATGCTTACCAATCAGGACAATTACAGGTTGTTGATTGAACTAGAAGACTGGAGCAATAAGAAAGTTTATGCAGAATACAGCAGTTTTCGCCTGGAGCCTGAAAGTGAATTTTATAGGTTACGTCTGGGAACTTACCAAGGAAATGCTGGGGACTCCATGATATGGCACAATGGAAAACAATTTACAACACTAGACAGAGACAGAGATATGTACACAGGTAAGGAAACTAGTGTCACCCAGGAAAAAGCTGGCTGGTACAACAGATACCACCTTCAACATATACAAGGGTTTAAAAAAACCAACATTATTTAAATTATGATAAAATGATTATTATTATTATTGGTTCTTCAAAGTAAGCAGTCAGCATACACAGGTAGTCCAATTGACAGGGCCTATTTTGAGCCTGCTGCATAATTCAGGACTTAGTTATTTTAAATTTGGTGACCTTTGATAAGAGTTAAGTCTAAGAAGGTTTGCACATACTCCATTCCAAATAAGGCTTTTGCCTATATTATTCTTAGAAGTCACACCACTCTTATTGGAGGTAAACTCGTAGAGCACTAGCTCTCAGCCTTCAGACTAGACCCAGACATATATTCTCCAACCTTTGCCAATAATTGCAATGTTAAATCCCAATCCTGCTAAGTTTTAAGCATACAGGTAACTCTAATCACATTAAAGTCTCACTAGCTGCATCTACATGAGATGCTAACTATGCAGTTATTACTGCTCAATCCCAAGTACAAAATGACTGCGCAGTATTTGGCATTAGTATGCAGTAGCAACCTTGCATAACTTCCTGATAACGCAGACTGCACAGTAGCCTGTTCTTACTGCACAGTAGCACTGTGTGTCTGTGCAGTAGTAACTGACCCTGCGCACTAAGCATTTCATGCAGACGCGGCCACTGATGGGACTATTCTTAGCGTTATAAAATTAAGTTCATACAGGATCCAGGGTTTTGTGTATTACTTGTAACTAAATAAGAATACAATTCTGAGACAAAAAATGATTTATTTTGACAACAAGTCCAATAATACTAATCCAAATTAAACAGCAAGTAAAAAACAAAATGAACTGCAGAAAAAGAAACAATCCTTGCTTTGTTGACACTTATTATGCAATTTTGGACCTCAGGCCAGGTCACATTGGTAAAACCAATGACTTAAGCCAGGGGTCAATAACCTATGGCCCTGCAGGCTGGATCTAGTCCATGGAGCCACACAATTGGTGGCATTCAGAGGTGGAGTCTCTCCCTGCACTGCATTGCAGTCCAGTGCCTAAAGTCTGATAAAGAGGGAGCTCTGCCCACAACAGGCTGCAGCTGGGCACTCAAGGCTTTGGCTGAGTGGGGTACTTTCATTGCAACATACTACAGCTGGGTAGCAGGGAGGAGCAGTGACAGTGGCTGGATCCTAATGTCCACAGTGGGTCATTCTGCCCCCCACCGCTCACCAGAAAAACATGGCCAGCTTCTCACTAAAACAGTTATTTGCCATTATTAGTTGTTGAGAAGATAATATGCCACATCCTTAAATAAAAATCAGCTTCACGGCAAATTAACAAAATTAAAATATAAGTCATGTTGCTCCTACTTATGTAGTTCCATACAGCAGAAATTCTTAAATTCAGTTCACGAAACACAGCTGATTAGTCAAATGGTGTGGCTAAGGACACATTATTACTAACATTATGTTCCTTTATAAACAACTCCTTGTAGGGGAAAGCAAGTTAAAAGGATTGTAAATGGAATAAGTGATCTATGAGAATGCAAACTGGGAGGCAAAGTGGTTTGCAAAATAAGCTCTATTACCAGCTAGGCACAGTATGAATAAGTTTGAAAACCCCTCATCTATCAATTCCCTTAAGTGCTTCAGTTTCACTTATTTTATTTTCTCCCAACAGGAAACTGTGCCCATTTCCACAAAGGAGGCTGGTGGTACAATGCCTGTGCACATTCTAACCTTAATGGAGTGTGGTATAGAGGAGGCCATTACAGAAGCAAGTATCAGGATGGGATTTTTTGGGCTGAATATCGAGGAGGTTCATACTCCTTGAAAGCAGTTCAAATGATGATCAGACCAATTGACTGAGTGGGGAGAAGTTAAAGCTCTATCATGCTCAAGTGATCAAATAGAAAAAAAACAAAAAAAACTTTTCAGTGCCTGGATTCCAGAAAGAGTTACATTTAGACCCTTATTTTGCACAATTTAGCTCTGCAAGATGCAGAGCTACAAGTATATTTTATTTGGGTTTTTTGTTCTTGTCTTCTTAAAAACTTTCTTACTGTGAGACAGCATTTGTTACCTATACGAGCTTGTAATAACATACAAAACATGCAGGAATTCCACCTGCAATAAATATTTATCTTTGTCCAAGTCCAAAACACATGTAGTCATTAAAGCTACTAAAAAAAGATTTTCCAGTTGAAATACAAGCTATGAGCTTCTTCAGATTCGTTCAACCATTATATTTAATGTGTGAAATGATTTAGTTTAATATGAAAATTATTCCATTTCAGTTATTTAACAATTTATTTAAAATCTTTATTATAGGACGACTACTTATAAAAAAACTGATTTCACATTATTATTATTTTGATATTTACATATGCAAATGAACTTGCATCCTAAAAAAGACAAAAATGAGACACTAGATTTGCCTGAAGAAATATATTTTGCACCAGTTATTTCAATACGGAGTTGCAAATTAAGCAGAAAATAAATGTCAACGGCATAGAAAACTCCTCCTAGAACGTGTGCATCCTGCCTCTCAGCACACTTACATAACAATGTTCTCTGCATGATAAATGAGAACAAAAGTAAGAATGAAGTTATAATAAAACATATACTTTTAAGAAGCTGCAAAAATAAATTCCTTAGTGCTCATATCTTCTACTTGCTTTGGTATTCAACACATCTGGCAGACAGAGTGCTATGGTACGTACTCCACTAAACATGAAACACTTTCCTAATAGCTTGAACTCGAACATAACAGCAAAAGTGGTATAAATAAAAAAAAGGGCAAATTAGAGCATGATACACAGAGGATCTCAACATCCCTCTAATTGCAACCTCATCCCATTTCCCAAAGAGACGCCAACATTATTTTGGTAATTTTTTTTTTTATTTTATTTATTTATTTTTTTTTAACTTTTATTCATTTCTGATTTGAACAAAATCCTGCAGTTTATATTATGCCAATATGTATCAATTTGTTTCTAAACTCTGTATAGATACCCTCCATGGGATGTTTATGTTTTTCTAGACAGGCAAAGGAAGCTGATATGCAGCTGTAAATCAACCTTCAAAGCAAAACTTAAGTATTTTTTCTTGTTGTTTTATTTAGTTTCTTTTGCAGTTTGTTTTTTTTATGGTAAACCTAAGCTGACACTCCAGTTGACTAAGTGGGTGAAAAAGATAAGGACATTTAACTACTTCACTTGCATATGTATCTAATGAATACCAAAAAAAAAATGTAATCCAAAAGGTAGGATTTTCTTGGTTTCACGGTCTCAAGTAGATTTTGTTAACAGTTCAAAGAACAGTTCCATGGAAGAAGTTTGTTTTCATGGAAGAAGTTTTGAACAGTTTGTTCAACAAAATAGTTTAAAATCCAATTCTTAACTTCTACAATGCAGCTAATATACATTATAAAGCTGCAAATGAGGTGACTTTTAAACTCTAACATTTTACTCTATAAAATTTTCAGTCACATGAACTTCTCAAATCTGCCACTCTCCCCCTTCGTAGCTGGCAAATATCTTCGTTATAAAGCTAAAAAAGGACTTTTAAACTAAAGCTTAAGACTATTTCTTAATGGATTTTAGGAGTTCCATCTCAACATGCACAAAATATATTTTTTCGTGTCCCTGAAAGAACAGATCCATCTCAGTATATGCCTGGGCACCTTTTCTGTAACCACTTGTAAGGCTGTGAGGTAAAGACTAAACTGCATTATTGCTAGGTTTGGCAAGATTCAGGGTTTTTTTTTTTCCACTAATCAGTAAGCATGGATAAAATGTTGATCTCACCTCACACAGTCCGGTGAAAAAAATACTTCCATTGTTAATAATCAAAATTTATAGAAAGGGGGCTTAAGAAAAATGATAGCTGATGGAGTGTGAGACAGAGGGAGCAGTCCCTGCAGAACCATGCTGACTGTAGCTTGGACTGCAACTCCCGAAACCTCAGGGGACTAGGAACAAAGGAAGAGGAAGTGACAAAGTGGACAAGGGAGCTACAGGCAAGTGGAGCTAAAAGGGAGGGCAGCTCTGCTGCTCAGCCGGCGCAGTCCTACAGTTGTTACATTTGTTGAGGCAGGTGGTTAAAATTCACAATCCTGAAAATTTAAATAGATAAAAATTTAAATAAATGCTTAAAATGAATAGCAATATTATCTATCAAAATAATTAAAAAATAAAAGTTGAATTGTGCCAAGCCTAATTATTGAAAGATACCCACGAGTTGACAGTAGGTCTAGCTGACTGACTTCAAAGTCTTAAGGGGTAAGATTTATCTTAAGCAATATCAGCAATCAAAATTCATATTTCTTAACCATTTAGACAAAAAAATGCAACTTTAAGAGTCTTCCAGGATCCTTTAAGTAAGATGCATTTGCCACGAGTTAACAAATTCACTGAGTCCATGAGCTTTGTTAACATAATGGACATCATAACATTTCATTCTTAGCTACTTTAGATGCCAAGATCCTGATCTAAAGCCTTATTGCTTTTCAATCAAGCTGGAGGGGAAAGCAGAGAGCCTGTTGACAGAAGATAGGATGCATGCATAGAAGGCAACAGAAAGTGAACAATTTTATTCTAGGGAAGGAGATGGATAACTGCCTTGACCTGAAACTACATAAGAAAAATAATGGGCGAAACGGAGAATACCTTATAGACAAAGGACAGCCTGTGGCCTAGAAGAATAAGCACTGCATTGGGAGTTGCACCAATCACTTAAAAGTGATTAAAATGAGTTCCAAGTTTCAACTACACGTATGTAATCTGTAAGAGGCTACTTAACCAGAAGACTTGTCATGTCCGAGTCTGCTGACAGACTTGAAAACAAACAAACAAAACCAAACCACACTTTACTGGAAGAGGCAGTGCGATAGTTTACCCAGCTCCACAGCATCTGTATAGATCAGGAGCTTCAGTGGGGCTTTTAGGCACTTTTATCTAATGGCTCATTGAATCAGCCATTAGATAAAGTACCCGATCTATACGGATGTTGGGTGAGCTGGGTTAAACCAACACAATGCCTCTTCTGGGCACATGCTGGGCTCAGCACGGGGACACACCACATTTCAAGAGACATTTGGGATGTTTTGTTTTATACTTGTAAGCAGCCTGAATGATCAACCATCCCTGAAGATGGTATCTTAAATTTCGAAATCTGCGCACAAGAAACCGTCTAAATTCAACTTCTGAAGAAGCTTAAATTGATGCCCAATATTATAAGATAGGTGCCCTGGAAATCACTAAATTATATTAAAGATATACACAAACAAAACACAGACATTTTATCTAAAAGCAATTACTATTAAAATAGAAATTGACTGCCAGATAGCAAGACACACACAGGCTGCATAAATAGAGAGCATAAAACTTTTGTGAATTCATGCTGACTTCATCAGATTCTGTAAAAGGACAAGTGTAGAGCAAGATATGAAGCAAGTGATTTGAATACAAAAGGTAGGGAAGGAAGAGAGGGAGGAAGGGAAAGAAGATAGGGCTGGGAGATGCAAACAAGTGATGAACCCATATAAACAAGAGCCACAACAGCTAATCCAGGTATTAGGATAAGGATCTGTAATCCATGTTTAACCCATACTTAACACAATCCGGTCCATGGATGATATTTTGTTCCACAATTTCCCATTCAAAGTGTTTTTTAAAATTTTGCTGCCTGTAAAGAACAATTCTCACCTGCCAAAACGAACTTCTATTATGTCTTCCCCACTCCCTTCCTCCACCTGGAAGTATTTCAAGTGATTGTTAGAAAAAGTGATAAGCATGCATTACACATGTATAACAAATAAGGGCAGAACAAACATTAGGTAACTGCAATAGTAGAAGATATGCACGGAGTGCTGAGAGCTCCAGGTCAGTTGCTATGTACAATACTGTAGTGGAAGGCAAGCAAAAAGCTAGTTTTCTAAATTAAAACGTCAATAAGTCTGGAGGCTTTACTACTGTATTGAAATAAAATAAGATAATGTCCCCTAACCACCCCCCTCCAATAAGCATAGGAAATAAGACTCTTGTCTTACATTCACATATAGGGAAACCTCTTAATTAAATACACTATCATTAAACTGCCACCAAGAGCAGGATCTGCTCAATAATTAAAACCAGCTATGAAGTTGACTGAATACAGCCCATACTTGAGCATACTTGTAAAACATATGGTCCACATTGGGCAAACACTTATAGGAAACTTCCACAAGCCTAGCAGTGCAACCCATCTGAATAAAATATATGGGAGTACCCATTAAGTGCAGTCCTCCACAGAAACGACTCTCTTTCAAGTCATGGTGAGCCACTACACTGCATACATTTCGACTGTCTTCAGTCCTGGGCAGCACCTTTCTTTCCCATTTCCAATTATTCTTGTTTCTTCATCAGGCTTTAATGTCTGGCAAACATCACCAAACACCTATGTAGATGAGAAGCTCTCTCTCTCCCCGCTCAGCCCACTGCATGTGGCTGCTGTGGCCCTGCTCTCCATGGAGTAGAACCAGACCAAGCAGCCTCAAGCTTCATCTGCATATGAATTTTTGGAAAGTCCCAGGACTTGTGAGAAAAAACACATGGTCCCAGCTGTGAGTGGGGAGATAATTAGCACATGGATCCTTGGAGGGAGGGTGGGGAGAGAGGGTGGAATCTGGAGTATACTCACTGAGTACTGCTGCATGGTGGGATCACCATGGCTTGAAACACTGTTGACTCTGCTAGAGCACAACCCAATGAACTATGTGATAAAATATCAACCTTTTCACTTCGGATTAATATTATACTATGTATAAGTAGGTACAAAAAGTGCTACTCAAAAGTGTGTTTATGGAGTAGCTTTGCTGAAACTTGCAGCAGTTTGCCAAAAAAAGGTAAAAATGCAGTAGCAAGGCGGCCAGCTGCCCCCCCCCCCCCCGCTACCCTTTTCCCTGGTGCCATAGTGGAAAGGGGACAAATGTAAAGAGACCCCTCTGATACTTAGATTCTATACCTGGAAAATTAAACTAAAAACTTATACATTTTCCATTAATAAAATCTAATTATTGGGGGGGGATCTTAAAAATTCAGGGTCATCTTAGATTCAAGTAAATACAGTAAGAAAGCATGGCTCTGAAATACTTTAACCAAGTACTCAATGCTAGTTTTTGTAAACATAGTATTTTTATTTATGTTATGTTTAATATTTTACATTTATTCTAAAACCAGGAAAAATGAAGCTTTGTGAGTACTGATCTTTGAGCAAGCATCCCCCATCAGCCAAGTAGTTCATTTAAACATTGCAAAAGACCCTAAGTGTCCAAATTACAAAATTATAATTTTCCCTTTATTTTCAATCATAATTTTGAGGGAAATGGTAATGAATCCAAAGCAGGAATCAGTCCTACTCTCAGAGACAGGAGTTTATTTTGGAAGACAGATATTGAACTTCTTAGAATGTACATTTCTCATGCTAACCTAAAAAAATATTTCCTGTTCACCTCTACTTAAGAAACTATCATGAATAAAAGTTTCTAGAAAGTGTGTAGTAAACAGAGGTTCAATCAGCAATTATAAGCAGAGACAAACTTTACAGAAAATCCCACACATCTCATTGATTTGAATTGAAACAAATTTTTCTTTAACTACCACCTCTTATAAAGCCATGTAGTAGGCAACTTTTCTGTCACAAGAGTGACCATCTTAACTAATTCTTCCAAGCAAGGCATATTTATATATAAACAAATGCTATCACTGGCTGAATTACTGAAAAAGTGGTTTCTACTGGAATTAACATGCAGATATAAAAGCTGTTTTTGATCCTGGGGTTTTAGGTACTATATGTGCATTAAAAACAAAATAGGACATTATTGAAGAAATCAAATTATTACAAAATACTCATTCTGTTCAAGTCTACTTATTGTTAACCTAATATGTATTTGATCTAAACATATTAAGGCCCCAAAACAGTGTGAAAAGTTTAATGATTATTTATAAGGAATGTTATTAATTGCTTGGTATAAGGTTACAACAGAAGAATGGCGAAGAGTACGAGTACTCCAGTATTATTTTATGGAGTAACATGCGTCTATCCACTGACAAAGCAGCAGCTAGCCAACTAAAAGTGGAAAAAAGAAGACTATAAAACTTTGACATTGCTTTTTGCAAGAGAGAGATATTTCTGGGTTTTTTTTTTGTTTTTTTTTTTTATGAAAAAAAAAACTTTCCATAGACTTGATTTAGCTATACATATAACCATTTAAAAACCTGTTGAAAGCACCAGCTTCTTTTACAGTAGCACTGCTAGACAGCACAGATATATTTAGAAGTTGAACAGTATCCCATGAACATTTCCTTAGAGAATCACTAATGACAATTGTAATACTTCCTGCCTATATATTCCCTTCTCTGTCCAAATAGCAATTATTTCTGCACAAAAAGCTACTCTTTGCTACAAAACAACTACTTTTCCAAAAAATAACATCCAAGACAAACACATTTTATATAAATACCTACTTAAGACAAATGACATCTAAAAAAGAACAGATTTTTTTTAAATGAAATTTACTGAAACCACCTATTTAAGTCTTTAAATTTATTCTAATTAAGTTTAGCATCATAGATAGCTGAACCTGTCTCTACCCCCAAACTTACAAATTATAGTATAGCACTGTTATTTATGCTCATTAAAAAAAATGTACAAAGTCTACATTAAAAATGTATCGTATAATACAAATGAAATATTCTGAAAAGGAGAAAATTTATTAAAATGTTTGCAGGTCTATTAATTTATAAGCAGATTTGGTAATCTCATAATTGTAATAATGAAATGCCTTCTATTAGAATGCCCCATTTTCATTTGTTTATAAAACTTTTCAGAACTAAAAAAGATGGGCTGATTTTTTTCAACTGTCAGCTAACTGCAAAAAGCTAATTTTGGGAAAAAATTAAGCCAAGAGATTCTCCTCTGAGAAGGAAGCAAGAGAAAAATGCATGTTTTAGCCATATTAAGAAACTTTTCTTTAAGACATGATAGTCACTTCTATCCCTAATTCCCATCTTTGGATTAGGGACTTGAAACGTGCTTTTCAGTTCCTGTAAAATAGGCCCAGATCTGGCCCAGTTATATGCCTTGGGGAGGGATCTGTGTTTCACACATGCTGAGGAAAGTAGCTAGGCAAAACCTGGAAGATCCCATCTACACTCACTGTGCTCTAGTCCAGGCTGCAAGAGCCAAGAAACTTCCCTCCGAGTGCTGCCCACGCCTGCTCACGGGAGAGCACTGGAATGGAAAGGAAAGACAAGAGCATGGGATACGTAATTTCTCAACTGGGCACAGGAAGAGTAGAAGGAAGCTGCCCAATTCAAATGCAGAGAGCAGCAAGGGTCAGGATCAGGTTGAGGGAATGAATGGTGAGAGCAGATTGAGATAAGAAGGCTATAATGGGAAGGAGAAGGTCCAGTCAGAATGGACTGGGTAAGTCAGTGCGAGGTTTCAACATATGAAGTGCTAGATGATATTAAGTACCCTGAAAAAATGTCCTAAAAGATCCAGGCATCTTAAGTTTGGCACCTATTACTGAATACTTTTAGCTGAAATCACTGCCTTCATTTTCCATTCATAATTTGGGCATAATACCCCCAATTCCAAGAGAAATTCAATAGTTTGTTTTTGTGGAAAACTCCAACCATAGAGAAGAGCACCACAGAAAAGCCGATGAGGAAATTAGTTTGGCCTTTAAATCAGGATTTGAATAGCCTGTTGTAAACAAGAAATAGGGAATCACATAAAATAAAGAGAAAGCAAAAATAAAGAGAAAACAAAATATTTACTAGCTATTATTACATGAATAACCACAATTGTAGCATATTTCAATTTTTGAGCATTTTACTGAGCCATCTTAATGTTCTTATAACCTAGAACTCTGCATAAAATATAGTCCCCAGAAGATTTGTATAGCCACAAAAAAAAACCCTGTTCCCATGGAGGGGTAGATAGTCAGCTGACTTGGACCATCTTCTCAATTAACTGATTCCAATTTTTGCATAACTGAAGATATTTTTCAGCACATTTTCTTTCCCAGGGGTTATATCCTTAGTAGCATAAACTGTATGGTCTTCCCATTATACAAGAGGATGATATCAAGAATTATACGTGGAAAGATGCATATTTGTAATGTTCTATTCCACTTTGCAGCACACTGCTCTATTTTTCTCCTACAGAAATAATGCCATCACAGTGCCAAATCCCCAATACAACCTCTTGTTTGTTCTGAAATTTCTGACACGAACAAATGAGTAGTCTTAACGATTTTCAGATTTAGAGCACTCTCTCATCATACACAGCAATATTTTTCCTTAGTATTTGCCAAAGAAGGGCTCTTCAGACAAATGTTTACAACCTTTCTTCAAGGTTTCCTCCTAACAATTTAGCACAGCTGATCTCAGCTTCAGTGAAACACACATAGAAGACCATTTCAAGGGGTTGTGCATTTAAAGCCAAGAAAACATCTTATTTTTATTAATATGACCACTTGTTTTACTGTGACATCTGGCAGCACACTGGTAATTAAGGTTTTTTCAGAATTTCCATTATATACCACATTTTTGAGAGGGATGATATTCTGCTTCAGAAAAAAAGAATTAACATATAGCAAAAGCTTTGTTATCCAACACCCTTGGGGAATGGGGTGGGGGGGTGCCAGATAACCAAATATGCTGGTTACCTGAGAGGCCCAAACAGGCGTCTTTGCCTGTTCGGGCCACCGCCCCTCCCGTCATGTCTGGTGCACTACCGCCCCTCCTGCCGCGTCAGTGTGCCAGGTACTAACATTACACTTTTACTGGTATAAGTGATCAGAAACTGATCTACACCCATAACAGAGCAGAAGTTTGTCACAAAGAACCAGTCTATACTTGCAACAGAAAAAAAGTATGTCACACAGACCAGTTTAAAAATGGCAGAGCCCAGTTCAAGATTTGCACTAATATGTGTTCTCTCTTCCTAGGGATAAGCAACCTAAAGCCTTGAGATGGCATGCAACCCACCAAGTTTAATCCGGCCCATGAAGCTGGGACATCAGTCATGGCTGGGTTACAAGTACTAGGTAGCTAGGTTACAGGCAAAACCCTGTCTTTGGATTGAGCTCCATCAATTCAGGGTGCTGCTCCTAAAAGGTTGCTAACTAGAGCTGCGCAAAGCTTCGGTCCCCGATTCGATTCAGTGGAGATTGAGACCGATTCAATGGCTGAATCTCCGAATCGAATCAGGAGACCCTTTAATTTCTCTGAATTGAATTGGAACCCCCCACTGACTGTGACAAGCCCTACATGAGACACTCAAAGGGGCAGTGAAGTAGAAGGAAAATAGAAATGTTTTTGCGTTTGATTTTTGGCAGAGTTTTATTCCTGAGCAGCAAGGATACTGACTGCTACAAAATAGAAGATAAGTGAGATCTGATGGGTAAAATTCATAGGTAAAAGAAATCTGAGATATAATGAACATTTAAGATGATTAAATTACAGGGAGAGAGATCAGGTCTCGCCTATTTGTCTCACCTGACAAAGAATGTCTTGCATTTAAAAACTTGTGTAACTTTATCCCAACTACACAGTTGGTAAATGGCAGAGCCCAGTTCAAGATTTGCACTAATATGTGTTCTCTCTTCCTAGGGATAAGCAACCTAAAGCCTTGAGATGGCATGCAACCCACCAAGTTTAATCCGGCCCATGAAGCTGGGACATCAGTCATGGCTGGGGTACAAGTACTAGGTAGCTAGGTTACAGGCAAAACCCTGTCTTTGGATTGAGCTCCATCAATTCAGGGTGCTGCTCCTAAAAGGTTGCTAACTAGAGCTGCGCAAAGCTTCGGTCCCCGATTCGATTCAGTGGAGATTGAGACCGATTCAATGGCTGAATCTCCGAATCGAATCAGGAGACCCTTTAATTTCTCTGAATTGAATTGGAACCCCCCACTGACTGTGACAAGCCCTACATGAGACACTCAAAGGGGCAGTGAAGTAGAAGGAAAATAGAAATGTTTTTGCGTTTGATTTTTGGCAGAGTTTTATTCCTGAGCAGCAAGGATACTGACTGCTACAAAATAGAAGATAAGTGAGATCTGATGGGTAAAATTCATAGGTAAAAGAAATCTGAGATATAATGAACATTTAAGATGATTAAATTACAGGGAGAGAGATCAGGTCTCGCCTATTTGTCTCACCTGACAAAGAATGTCTTGCATTTAAAAACTTGTGTAACTTTATCCCAACTACACAGTTGGTACAGCAAAATATATAACCCTAAGAAATCCTTGCCTCACACATTATCTCTAGACCGGGGTGGGCAAAATACAGCCCGCAGGCTGGATCCATTCTATCCGGCCCGCGGGGCCCCTAAAAAAAAGTGTGGAAAATTAATATTTCTCTGCCCTTGGTTCTTGTCAAAAATGACAGGAACCAAGGGGCAGTAGGACCCAGGGGAAGCCCGGTGGGCTCCAAAAACAGAGAGGCCCGCCTGGCCCCGTCCCCCAGCCAGAAGCCCCAGCCGCAGTTTCTGGGCTGGAAGCACGTGGCTGCCCTGGCGGCGTGGGAAGCTCAGGTAAGTGGTGGGGAGACCCCAGGCAGGGAAGGAGTACGGAGCCCCCGGGGGGGGAAGGGGTAGAGGGGGGGGGGGGGGGAAGGCCCCTCCCCCACCCAGTGCCCAGCACTGCAACTGCTCACAGCCCACTGTGGGGCTGCCTGTGCCCACTCCGGACAGCCCCATGTGGGCTGCGAGCACCTGCAGCGTGGGGCACCAGCTGTGGGGTGCAGAAGGGGCTGCTTGGCCCCTGCACTCAGCTTTTCCCCAGGCTCCTCCCCCGTGCAGAGAAAGGCAGGCCCTCACCCACCGCATGGCTGGTGCCCCATGCTGCAGCCCCCATGAGGCTGCCTGTGCCTGCTCCAGACAGCCCTGTGTGGGCTGTGAATGCCTGCAGCAGGGAGCACCAGCCATGGGATGGGCCACTTTTCCCCATGGTCAGCACCAACTTCTTCCCTGCTGGTGAGCAGGGGGGTTGGGGCTGAGCACTGACCCCTGCCTGCACTACGGGGCTGGGGGGCACTGGGTGTGAGCGGGCAGGGAGCCAGCAGGAACACGGGGCCCACACCAGTGTCCCAGGGCCAGTGACAGCAGGACCCAGAGCAGGGTGGCAGGAGCGCGGGGTCCTAGCCGGCAGAGGCTCTATGGAGCCGGGCCAGTTCCCCCCTCTTTGCTGGTGCAGCCCAGCCCGGCTCCACAGATCCTTGCCAGCCTGTGACCCGCTCTGGGTCGCACCAGTGCTGACCCTGGGACATTGGTCCCAAGATGGTGACCAGGGGGTGGGGCACCTGTCAAGGAGCCCTCAACAGCCTGCCAAAACTGAGTAAGCAGCCCTCTGCCCAAAATAATTGCCTGCCCCTGCTCTAGACCATCACAGCTACGTTACTCTTACACTACCATAAATTATGGAAACAAACAGTCATATTTCTCTTCAGAACGCCTGAAGATGTAGTTAAACCTGTCTGCTGCTGGTAAGACAAATAAAATAGTGGAAATTGAGTGGCCAGGCATTCCCTGCCACCTACTGTGACAGTTACGAAAACTTCAACACAAAGAAGAGCCTCCGGAGTCTGGGGTTACGGAGAAGCTAAAATAATCCAGCAATGTTAAACAGAAAAATTATTACATTTAGAGTGAAGTGAAATTAAAATCCAGTATACTACAGTAGGCCACTGGAGATTATTCCAACTACAGACATACAAACAGCTGAGATGTAACACAAATCATTAAGTGAAACTCTGCTAACCTTGGGCTGAGCTGGAAGAGGGAAGCAGTTGGACAAACACTTTTGTTAAACACTAATGTTTTTATATGATCAAGGAAACCAAAAATATGAGCAATATATTAAAAGTAAATTATAATAATCTTGCTCAATTCTCCTCGATTCAGCAAGTAATTCCAAAAAGCTGATGAAAATGCTCTATTTTGTCAAGACATAAGAAATAATATGCAATGAAAATAAATGAACTGGTCAAGTTTTCTTAAAACATAGGAAGGTAATTCAATTATTCAAGTTAACTCTGCACATCAGCTATTTTATTTATCTTTAATAGCAATGACCTAATTATCCTGGTCACTTCAATATAATTCAAGTGTCAATTCATACAGTATAAATCAGGTTTCACAGCAGTTAAAATAAATAGTCTATAATTAATACTTATCTGTCAAGTTAGTGATTTACTGCTTTTCATTATATCTATGCACAGTCAAATGTTTAGTTCTTCAAAAGTATTGCCAGGCATAACAGTCTAACTACTCCACCATCAGTCAATCATTATATCTACACAACATAAGGAAAAACCATCTCCAAGAAAAATGATACTCCATGTAAAATCTTAAAGCACTTGTATACACACACACACACACACACACACACACACTTATATAAATAATTAAATGAATGAGAGAGAGAGAAATATTTTTCTTGCTGTATACAAAACATTTATAGCCAACTAGATTTATATTTGTATTCTCATATACTGCTTAAAATAGGTTTCTCTTTTTTCTAGTTGCTTGTGTAAGTATTTTCTTGTTAATACCACCCATAAATATTGTTCAGCTTACCTAAATAAGGAATACAAGGAGTCATCTTCAAGCTGCTGATATAATCTCTAAGTCTCTTATAATTATCCTCTTTACTCATAACATACTCCAGCTTTTCAAAGGTAGCTTTGTCTTTTCGACTCAATAACTAAAAAAAGAGAAAATTAGAAGGATTGTAGTTAGAAATTTACAACTGAGATGACTATAGAAGTTAAAATATGGATTCAATGCTCTGTGGTAAAGAATACAACATTGTCTGCATCTACAGAATAAATTTTGAGCTTTTACAAGAAAAAATAGCTAGGTCATGAATTAAAATTAGCATTTAAATGGGTCCCTTAAAAATTTAGGACGGTCAGATCATTTTTATGATAAAGGACCAAAAAAATAAATAAATAAATAAATAAATAATAAATAAAGTAATACAGAATTCTTCAAATTTCCACATAGTTAAAAAAAAATCACTGAACACTAATGCACTGATTACATTTGAATTTGATTTACCATTAGTAATTTTTTCCCCCCTTTTACAAATAAAAAGTTATCTTGCAGCAGGCAATAGCCAGGGATACAGGTTTTCTGTTTCGCATGGGAAAACAGGGAAAATGTGGATTTTCCCTTTTAACCAAGAAACATGCAGAATTTCATTTTAATGGAGAAACAAATGGACTTTCCACTTTTGCAAGGATCTCTTTGCAGGCTGGCAGAGTTACAGCCTGCATGGGCTGGAGGGAACAGGAGGAAGGTGGTCAGGCAAGGGGCCACCACGCGCATGTGTTCACTCACACATGCACATGGTTGCCAGGCAGCTTGGAGAGCAGTTCCCCACAGGTAAGGGGCCAGAATGCATAGCTGCAGGGCCCCAGCAGGGAGCAGGATGGGGACATGGACAGCTCGCCTAGGGTGTGGGGGGCCTGACTTCCTGTCACTGTGCACATGCCCCACAGGACAGTGGTGGGCTGCCCACTGCAGGCTTGGGCTCCCTGCCCTGCTCTGCTATCCTTCCCCCAGGGCCTCCTCAGCCCAACAGGCAAGACCCAGTGCAGCAGGGCAAAGCAGGGCCAGGCAAGGTGGCTCTTTGTGACTAAGCCCCGTGCTGCCCTGGCAAGGTTCCTTCTGCCTGCCTGGTAGCAGCGGAAGTAGTAGTGCAGAGTTGCGCCCCTCACTGCTGCCAGGCAGCCTGGGGGTGCCTCGCCATGGTGGCATGGGGCTTGCAGTGGCAGCAATGAGCCTCCCTGCCTGGCCCTACTCAGCTCTGTGCCAGGTCCCACCCGTTGGGCTACAGAGGTTCAGGGGGCGGGGGTGGCAGCAGGGTGGGGAGTCCAAGCTCATAGCAGGCAGTCTGCACCCCCCACCAATGGGTTCCGTTCCGGCTGCACCACCCATGGGGGACCGGGAGCCAAGCTCCGCATTCTGCTATGCTGCAGCCACCTCCTGCAGGCAGCAGCCAGGGCTTGGGCACTGCTGCAGGGAGCAGGGGGCTATGGACCCAGATCCCTGACCCCATAGCCCTGGCAGCTAGGGGTCCCCTTCAACAGGGCTGGGGGAAGAGTGAGGTTGTGGCTTGGGAGTGAAGGGCCTAGACCTGCATCCTGGTAAGCAAAGGGGGCAGGACAAGTTCTGGTTTTCCATGATAAAACCCCCACAACCAAATACCAAAATTTGTAAGTACTTGGAATTTATTTTATTGTAATGATGACTGAGGCACTGGTAAACTTCCTAATTGCTTTAAAACTGTAAATATATCAATAAGACATTGTGTTCAATGGACACTTATAAATAGTTGCATTTCATTCTAAAATCCGTGATTAAAATCAGAGAATTTGTGATTTTTAAACAGAAAAATCTGAATCCCTGGTAATAACCAATTTTCTACTATAGACAATTTCCATAGAGAACCAGAATGGTTGCTAACTGCTATTCTTTTCAACAGAAGTGAACCTAAAAGGTGTTTAATGAAAAACAAACAAATGCCTCCTTTAAAACCACCATCTCCTCCCATTGTTCCCAAAGCAAGCTGGGCTGCCTCCAGGGAAGATCGATGCCCTCCTGAAAGAAGTCTGTAATAAATCTGTATTTCATAATCATGCCTGTTTGGTTAACTTAGATGCTTTTATGATTTCCTTAATCTTAAAGATTATTTTCCAATGAAGGGAACAGGAGAACTAAGACTGGTAAAAAAAGTTTAAAACATTATTTAAAAAAATATCTATTTGCCTCATGCAAATACACCGATATTCAGATGCTTAAACAGAATTTCCCCTTGGAAAAGGAAGGTGTAATAGAGACTTGATCAGTCTTCTCCACAGAAAAATATTTCTGTTCGAGCACTACTTGGTATATATTATTCAGACAGCAAAAAAAAGCAGTTTTACTGGCTCCATTCATATTAAAAGATCATTAGTTTTGAACACAAAACTTAAATCATTAATCTGTCTTTTAGTGCAAGTTCATCCTCCCTGCTCCCTCCTGGGCTCTTAACTATAGCTGAGCTCTTTGTGTAGGG
>NW_005842604.1:351285-357224 GCF_000455745.1 Alligator sinensis
GAATAAATTACAAAATTAGAAAATGTTGTACTTGAGGTAACTAACAGAACTGCCATTGAGTAGCCACATTAAAGTTTTTATTTCATTTTAGGGCCAAGATTTAAGGAAGTGTAGAAAAATGTTTGGATTGTACATTTTGGCAGGAGACAAGGTTTTCTAGCAGCTCAACCACAGTTTCAGCTATATATAAAAAGATGTACAGTAGCTGGTTATTAAAATAAGTGGAATTAAGGGAAACTCTAGTTGTGTAGGTACATATCCTCAAGATTTTACATGCAAATTCCCTCCTTTTCAAATCAAAATCTACCTGTGTGGTCATGACTGCGATGGAACTCATCTATGTATTTTGGCAAACATGTCATTTTTATTTGTTTTACTTCTTTTACTCTTGTCTACCTTTCTACCCACTAACCATCACAAGGATGACCAACACTCCAATGCAATTCTACATCATCAGTTTTCTTTTTTAAAGAGAGACCTGTCTTCCAAAAAACTTTTCTCTGAAGATCCAGGACAGAGCTTGAATTAACATTGGTGTTTTGCATCTCTTGTGACACATTGCCAGGTTAGAGCTCCTACAGATTTCCAGGGATAATATATGGAGCTGAAAACACATTCAAAATGCTGTTAGTTCTAGCTCCAACGTATGAGCAAGGAAGTCTAGCTTTTTTTTTTCCTAGTATTATATCACACCTCAAAGCTCAGGATATTAAATTTAAATTTTAAGTTAATTAAGCAGTAGATACTCTAGTAAGACAATCTAGGTAAATTTTTCATTCCATCATGCTTTGACATGTTCTGTGTTTGGGAGGTATTTTATAACTCCATTGGAATGAAAGTAATAAAACACAAGTGCTTCCTTTTACAATACAAAAGAAATGCTGAAAGTTTTGATTACAATGCAATAATTTGACAGTCAACTGTGTTTTCTTAAATATGGGTTAAGAAACAATACTGTTGAAATCTGATTCCTACATTCAAAGTCTTTGAGAGGTTCTCCAAAAGTGTTACCCTTTCAAGGGTTTCCTTATGCAGTTCCTTATGGAGGGGATGGTATGCATAGCAGGTTTCCTTTCTTTTGTTTAACGTAGGAGCAATCTGGTAGAGAATGCGACTAGAGCACAGGTAATGTTTAAGAAAAAGCACCCATTCAATGGTCCTTAGATTTTCTTTCCTCCTTTCCTTTCCTTCCCTTCCAAATTGTTTTGTCCAAATGGACTCTCCCCCCCCCCCAAGTATCCAGAAAACAAGCAATAGTAGTATCTGTGGGTATAGACACATATTTGGAGTAGTTTCAAAAGGCCAGCAGCTGTTACATTTTAATTGTTTCATGAAGACAAACATGAGCATGTAGCAAAGCTCAAATGCATAATTAGTGATTTTTGTGTCTTGGCAGAGACAGAGGTACAAATGGGAGTGCTCTGTCAAGCATCTGAAGAGTGGAGGAGAATGGACACACACCCCACACACAAGCGTCTTTCCTGATAGCAGCAGTTGCTGCTGGCTCCCTGTATGCTGCCTTGCTGGGGCAGGGTTCCCAGGTACTGCCATCCTGGCACCCCTGGCCATTACCCCCGACTCAGTTTATGCTACTGCTCCAAGTTTAACTGAATAAAAGAGTGGTAAAGTGAGAGTGGTTTTGCTACATTTGTATCATTCCTGGCTCGTCTGCCCCTGACAATTAGAACGTTAAAAGCTGCTGGCCTTTTGAAACTGCTCTAAATACATATACCTTATGTGAGGGGCCGGCAACCTTTGCAACCCATAGGCCATGACCACCATGCTGGTTGAAGTGCCACCACCGCTTTTCCAAGCCCCCCACCCCCATTCCAGGCTGGGGCATAAACACAGTTTCCAGCCCAGGAGAAGTTGCACCAGGTGGACAGCTTGGAATTGAGCCCAGGCTGCTGCTGCTGCCACCATTTCTCCCTGGGCCTTCACTCCACAGCTGCATTACAGATACAACTTCCAGCTGGTAGGGAGCTGCTCCTGGGTTAGTGAACCAGAAGCTTCATCTACACTGCTGATGTTTCTCACCAGCCGCCACTGCAGTGCAGGCACAGCTGGAAGCTGCCCAGCCCCAGCACCAGCCTGGTTGTGGACATGGGTACAGACCAGATCTAGTGACTGCAAGCCAGATCTGGCCGATCGACTATCTGTCGTTGACCCTTCTGAATGTGATGTGAGACAACAACAGGCATAACTACTTATAGAGTAGGAGTGGATGATTCAGAGCTTCACTTGAAAGAACTCTCATTCTTGCAGCTCCCTAATTGTTTCAGCTCTTCTATTCATTTCACTTTAGTTACGGTTTCCCTCTACCAAGAACAGTTTTATTAAGATGTTAAAAGGAAGAGTTGATGTTTAGAAGCTGACAATTGTTTGGTGGCTTTACCTTAAGAACCCAATATCTTTAAAACGGGTGGGTGCATGACCTATTTTGTCCTCCACAGCTTCACTCATGAAGGGGTGGCTGAAGTCACAAGATTTACAAAATGATCAAGTAAGGAAACAGAAAATTTTGCCCTCCTCAATTACAGATTATGTGGATCAAGCTGAACTGCATGGCATATTCCTTGGATGACAATATTGGTACATGCTCAGCTTCCCTTATTTGTAGGTGGCATTTCTTTGTCCTTTACGTACTGAGAATAAGGCTACACAAGCATCAGGAGAAGGATCTGTTGAGGTTTGCAGAATACACGAACGGGAGTTTCTAGACAACCTATTTTGCAAAAGCTCATGCAGATTGAGTGCAGGAAGTGGCTCCTTTATAAAGGCCTGAAATCTTAAAAAACACTTGCCCAAAGATAAAAGACATGCAATTCATCAGATTTTTCTAGTAATGGATTATTTTATATTTTAGTGGTTGGAATAGGGAGGGCTGTCTACATTTAGGATCTGGATTTCTCAGATAGAATCCAGAGATGCATGACTTTATCCTGTATAAACATGTTGATTGGTGAAACTGAAGGGAGGCAATTAAAAATAGACCAAGAGTGAAGATTTTCTCAAAGAACATTTCTGAATAGTAAGTGCATTTTAAAGTATTAAGACCTTTCAAAATAAGGTATGTCAATGCAAAAAATAAGGAACTGTATGGTGTTTGTTGAATTTGCCTAACTTGCCAATGGCAAAATTATACCTGGTTGAATACTGATGGTTAGGCTGACAGAATAATGTCAGCTAAGAAAGTTTACCTTTAATGTGTCTGTCTTGCTAGGCTACAGTAACTCTTGTAGCATGCAAAGACTTCTAGCCACTAACATTCTGGTCCCTGAAAATTTTTACCTCTTTTTACAAACTAATTAAAGTTTGTATTACATACTGGAGTGTTTCATGTTCTGGGTGAACTCTGAAGTGATCAGGCTTGAAAATACTGTTTCATCTCTTATTATTTATATGGCTATGCAGACACACAATTTATGGTAGAATTAGGCTGAATATTTTTCTTAGTTCTGAACCTGCAACTAGGTCAGCACGTTGCCCAAAGTTGTGCCAATCACTGACACTAGTATGCAAACACCAGCTTATTACCATTTTAGTCAAGACAGAGGGTGGGCAGAGTGGGAAAAAATAATTTCTCTTTCAAAATTAGCAAATGCACTGTTTAGAATAGTTAGCATATAGAATACAATGGACAAAAAAATTGGAAAAAAATTAAGCCCAGTTATCAGTGATAAAAATAAAAATATATACATCTTTATGGAATCTGACTCAAAAGTTTTTGAATAAGTATTCTTTACAGATGAAAAATTCCAACAGTGTAAAACCCATAATGATTAAAATATGACCTCTTTGGCACTCAATTTTCCAGTAACTAATACAAAATAGCATTTGGCCAAATTAGAACCTCTGAGCTTAACTGAATCTTCAGGGAACCTTTTTCAAAGGAAAAAATGTCTATGCCAAAATGGAAAAAAAGCTCCAGAGGAAAATGTAGACTTAGAGGCACTAGAAATAATGTACAGAGTACAAGTGAATTAAGTGCATCTGAAATAATCATTGGATCCTTGAAACAGACTACAGAAGGATACACTACAATCTTTATTTTTAAGAAGGAATTAAGAGTCACCCACTGTCCTACTTAGATTACTTACCGCCCACGTTTTAGTCAATCTGAAGATGGGGGCACTTTGTAATCCAGACACCACTGCCATAAGGGCATGCAGGTTATTCAGCTCGTATAATTTCTGAGGATGAAAATAAGAATAACTTGAAAAATACTTCAACTGCAATGAAGAAACATGCACATAAAAATTAAAAATACCCAAAAAGAATATATACAGTGATGTTAATGCAATCTAGTCATTTGTTCTAAAAGTTGTAATTTGACTGTAGCAAACCAAAGTGCATCCACACTACATTATGGAAATTTCCTACTTCATCATTACATTCACACACTTCTGTCTGCCCAGATTAACCACTCAGAAACCTAGGGAGATACAGCATTGTGCATTGTTCCGCTGTTCTGTTCTACGCTCTGATTTGTCATGCTAGCCATTCTGAGATGGATGTCAAACTACAGGAATTCTATGACTATTTAAATGATAAACTCCAATGATTCCTCTTATAGCATCTGTCAATTTTGTCTGCACTATTTTCTAAATGGTACAAGGCAGCATGGATGAGAAAGTGCTGTGCCATAGCCATGAAAGTAATATGAGAGGAAGATGCATATATGCATTGAGTCATGCAAGCAGATGGATTTGGCTCTATAAGATCAGAACTGTTAATGGTACCTCAATATAGCTAACAGAGCAGAAAATGAAATCTAGCAGTTTTGTTCAGACAACTGTAACTGACTGATGGGAGAAGAGCCATCTTGGCCTTCACAGGCAAGCATTAAACTAAGGAACCTCCAAAAAATGGTTGCTGTGGTGACAGAACCTCAGGACAAAAAAAAGGAATTGCCCTAGAAATCTGAACAGAAGTCATCCCATAGTTGCAGCAATGGAACTAGAGTTTCTATCAGCATGGGAAAGCATTTTACCTTCACAACATGGATTTCCACTTCCTTCTCTTTCATTGCTGACAACTGGTAGCTAAACAGTTTAGTGTGAGAATATCAACTGCTGGGGCTGTGGTCACAGATGTGCAATGCTATGAAGAGGGTTCTGCTATACAGTGCCAGCCTCCTAGGCTTTTTGATGGCTTTAAAAGATGTTTTCAAGTTTCAAGGCCATTGATAAGACACACAAACTTATTTTTGGCCCCTTTAGAAGTAAAGATTCCTCCTCTAATTTTGGCAACCCAGATTACTTCATCTGTGAAGCTTTTTTTACTGGAAGTGGGGACAAGAGTACTTTAACTTTACTCCTAGGTACTAAAAAAAATTCAGCAGAGTGCATTGTTTAGAGGCTGAAAGGGATTTGGGTGTTTCTAATCATTACATGCTTGATGTGATAAGTGTCTGATGGAGAATCAGAGAAAGCAGAAAGTGAAGACATTTTCTATATAATGGAGAAGGTGCCCCTATCATATACCCCAAGTAAAGGAAACAAGGAAGTGATGCACTAGGTTCCTACTTTATACACCAGGGGCAATTGTGCCTAATAATTGTTCTGTAATTAAGAAATTGCTTTTTGGTTTCTTTAAGAACAAACAGCATAGAGTAGCAAATACCAAGTCATCTATGGATTGAACTATATCTGAATTAAGGTTTTTCAAACAAGTCGTTAAAAAAAATACATTTTGGAAAATGCATTTCATACAGATAAGATACTTGAATAAAAGTAAAAAAATTAAAAAACATAGTTTGAACTTAAAACAATAGAAGTGGGGCAACAACTATACCATGGAGTGCTCATGAGCTCTGGTGGTAATTCACTCAAGGATTTCTCTTTCTCCAACTTCTGCGGAGTTTCATTTGATAGAAAGAACCCCAAATTATGTTTAAAGAAACGGCAGTCCCAACATATCTCTACATTTAAATGAAC
>NW_005842604.1:357234-367941 GCF_000455745.1 Alligator sinensis
TTGTCTCTTGAAATAAGAGATACTGTCATAGCTGTTTTGTTCTCTGCAATGATTACATTTTGTTCCTTTCCAAGGTTATGCATACCTTTCTTAAGAATCTAGCCTACATTTTAGATATTTTGAAAACATTCCATGAAACCTTCTCTGCACAGATCTGTCTTTATGATCCCTCAGTCATAACAAACTGAATAGTTAATGGACCACATCTTCTTTAGTCCATGTCCACCTTCTCCATTCCCAAGATCTGACAGATACTCTGAAGATAACTGCTTTCTTTGCAGTTAACAGATATTAAGGGAGAAAAAAAAAAAAAAAAAAAAAAAAAAATCAGGAAAAGTATAACTACTTATTGTTCTATCCCTTACAGTCTGTATTCCCACAATAATAAAACACTAATTTTCCTACACTTTGGAATGCTGTTTCTACCATCTCTGCCCAGTCTGTACTTTCCTAGGAAGATGGCAAGGGTTTTTTCCAAACAACTCATACTATATCCATCTTGTATTTTTTCTGGGAAGTATGTGAGAGTTGGGGCTGTATGCATGACTCATTACTTTAATATTCATATGAATCAGTGCCAGCACAGTGGATCTCTGGATACTTCCCTCTCTCTCTCTCTCTTTTTAAAGATGCATGGAAGGAGACAGGGTATTGTTTAGTAATTGCATGCATTCTTCTCATCTTAGAAGATATTACCTTGAGACAAACTCTCAAAAGACAAAGAGGAGCCCTGTTCAAAAAGGCAATGTATATATCAACAATACAGGAATTCTGCTCTTTATCAAGATAACTTGTTCCAGCTAGACAGGAGCACAAGGGTTACGCTAGATGCATAGATACTCCTAAGAGAGCTGCTTTAACTTTTCATGCTCATGCCAAAACGGAGCACTACCTCTGCCTTGAGTAGTGCTTTTGTTTCCCACAGATCAGTTTAAAGAACACTGCAAAATTAATAGAATTCTGGAGTTAATTTTATAAAATCAGGATATTATGACATCTTAAAATATTTATGCATTCTAAAAGGTATCCAATGCCTAATCTGAGACATTTACTTCAAATTTTAAAGCTCTGTGAAAAGCTGAGTGCCCTACAAAGCTGTGAATCAATGTAACTTCTCTAATGAGCTTTAAAAATCCCCAAACTTTCCATATCTGTGATTAAAACAATGATAATTGTTTTAAACTTTTAAAACTTTCAATTTTTTAAACTTTAAAAGTGCTCACAGCAGAGCAAAATGGGAGCGAGAAAACTCTGCAGCTAGTGGAGGGAGGTGGAGAGAGACACTACAGGAAAAGCTTGGGAAGAAAGCAGTAAGTGTAACTCATAACTGTGGTGTTTCTCATAGCAGAGAAGTAAATCTTTACACCTTTAGCAGAGATGCCATTTTGAAAGCAAAAGGGTATAAAACAGAGGATAATGGGAGCATGATTAGAAATCAGCTGTGCAAGAGAGTGGGCACAGATGTAGGATATGATCAATGGCAATGAGATTCAATCCCACAGAGGGAAAAGACTAGAAAAGCTTTAAGTCTCCACCACAGATGCCACGAAGAACATGCTGGGCAGAAGGGGTTCCCGGCTGCCCCAATAATTTTCTGTATGTTGCCCAAATCAAAAAGTTCTACTGGTGGTCTGCTGGGTGCTTGCTATGCCTGTGCAAATAAGGAAGTATTCGGTTTGGATACAGCCAATTTGGAGGACAGTGATTTGATTTGGAGATTCAGATCACTGTCCTGAATCGATTCGGCCGAATCGGCTTCGGAAGATTTGGCACTGATTCGGAGGGATTCAGAAATAGACTATAATGGAGAATCACTGAAATACCTATAACTTTGCCATTTTTTGGCAGATTTGGATGAAAACAACAGGGATGGAAGCCCCTTCTCAGGGCATACAGCCTGCCAAGTTTCATGGAGATAGGCACAAGGGGTTCTGGGAAGCTGCACCTCAAGCTTCTGAAAGCAAAATTCATGATATGTGGGACTGTGTGCGTGTTAAGGCGCAGTGGGATGAAAACAGCAGGGATGGTAGCCTGTAACAGGGGGCCTTCCCGGTGTCGGTTAGATCTCTGCCTGCTCACCCGTTTCCGGGCCAGCCGCCTGGCCCTCTTTTGCTCAGGCAGGAACAGCTCACAAGAGGGACAGAAAGGCTGCAGACAGAAGCTTATATGCTGTTTCTACATCCCACCCCCAGAGCTCTGTGATTGGAAGGGGACTCAGGAAAGATTAGTCACTGGCCAACTACAGATGTCAGTCCTCCCCTCCAATTCCCCCTCCTCCTCCTCAGTTTTTGTTCACCTGCAAGACTGCCTTCTGAATCGCCAAATCTGTGAATCTTTTTCCAAATTGATTCGGAGGCTCTGAATCGATTCAGAGCAGGGGGGTTTTGTCTCCCGATTTGCCAAATCTTCTCTGAATCAAATTGGCAACCAAAGCTTTGCACACCCCTAGTGCTTGCCATGCAGTCTTGGGTGTTTTTCATGTTCTCTGTGGCTCTAATCCACCATTGCATTCTTGGCTTTGATGGTGGCATCACATGCAAAAATGCAACTCAGTTCTTCATAATATTGGCAGGTAGAGGGAGCATTACCAGAGACCCCATTTTGGCACTTTGCTTTCAGCTAATCTCCACTGGATCTCCTTTGTTTTGACTTGGCACTGAGTATTGAAAAGGGGTACTACTCCTGGCTGCTTGCTAGTGTTTGAACAGAGAGATTGCATCTGGCCACAATGTACTTGGGTGGGAGTGGCAGACACACTGACCTATCAAGACCAAGACTTAGGCATGAAGTAATGTCTACCGTACTACCATATTTTCTTGCATATCACAAGCCCCTAAATAAGACAGTCACTTTGTTTTTTCTTCAGAGCATATCTGGTAAGTACTTGGATGAGATATAACTAAGTTAAACTCCTTGAACAATTCTCTCCAGGAATGAGTTTCATGAGAACTTTGATATTTCTGATTCCTCAAAGTTGATTACCATATGCAAACTCCTCCCCCAATAAAACACACTTGATTAGATTCATTACAACTAATCCAATTTTTTTTGTAATCTCCATTATTGCATTTTAGAACTACAACAGTAAAACCACAACTTTATTTATTAAAATATTTAGTATGCACATATAGCAAATCTTGCCATGTATTACAAAACACTTCTTTGAGCTCCACAGGCCTTTTTAGACTTTACATTCTCAATTTTTATCATGATACATTGATGTTCTATACCACAAACAGTTTTCAAAGTTTGCATATCCACCCACATTTACTGGTCTCCCTTACATTGCAAAACCCATTCATTCAGATCCTGTAGAGTGGGGATGTTATTACAGATAATTCACATTTCTTTTTCTTAATGTCAAAAGTAACACTTAATTTTCAACCCTTAATTTTTATCATCCCACAAGATTTGCATTTAAAAACTTCTAGGGCAAAGCTCAGAATGGGGGAGAAATTATATTGTGTTCTCAAAGAGCTATCAAGGCAGAGTGGCAGATCCATACCTTATGATGTTTCTGAGGGGCAACTAATTATATATCAATACTTAAACTTTCTCCTTAGAGTAGTCTGAGTTTTGTCTAAATTAACTGGACAGCATTTCCCACTAAATTGCATACTCTAATAGGGGAGGACTAGGCTGCATAGTGTAGATCAGTGGTTCTCAACCTTTTTAAACTTGAGGAACCCCTTGATAGACCCAAAACACTCCTTGGAAAATGCAAGCTTTTAGTTTTTACTCTTTTTTGACTAAAGAAAAATAGAGCAATTCTTCTGTTGCAGAGAACTCAGACCCCAACAGATCATGTTTGCACATCAAACAGCGTGGCACCCCACAGCACCAAGGATCTGCAAGGTGCCATGGCCTTGCTCGAGTCACTGGTTTAGATTATAAAAGGCAGTGTGGCAGAATTTTCAAATGTGGGTGGTCACGCCAAAACAGCTAAACAAGAAGTACATACTGATTTTCCAGGAAACCAGCTGATGCTTAGGGTGAGTGTAAAAACATGTCCCTCTCCAATTTGATGTCCAACACTGCCCAAAGCTCCACCGACTGCTGTTATATGGGTATCTCACCTAATGGCATCAGCGCAACAGTTTGGATTTAAAAGTAGTGTCAGTAAAAAAAAAAGAGTTGCTGCTGTGGAACCAAGTCCAGTCCCACTTCACCCAGATTATCTAGATTAGCTGTTAAATCACATGCCTATGACCAAACTTTTGTCCCCAAAATGGAGGGTACCAGGAATTTAACAAGTGTATGGTAGTGTTTTTGCTGAAGGTTGTAAATGAAGGATCATCAGAGAATGGAATTAAACCTACGTGTTTATCACTAATAGGGCAACAAACTTCTACTAGGGTCCACTTCACTGTAGAAGATCACTAACAAAGTAGAGACGCTTGGGTGGTCCTCTTCTCCAGACTTATCTCCTGTCCAAATTAAAATCTCAAACCTCTCTGCAAATCTTTTTGTCAATTATCAGCCTCCACCTCAAATTCAACATTGCTGAAACAGGATTACTCACATATTTGAAACTGTTAACAAGTACCTTTGTGCTTTTTCCCCATGCAGGCCTCTGCTGTTAGGTGGAGTATCCAAAACTTATGCAAGCTATTTTGTTATCTTCCAAATCCCTCCTTTAACTCTTTTCCTGTGATGCTAACAAAAACCTTACTAGCTTGGTCACTTGTATGCTGTTATCACACCCTATCATGCTGACTGGATCTTGTCTCATTGTTTCCTTGTACCTCCATGCATTTGTTACCACTTACTTTAAAATTAGTTTATACCCTGCTTGGAGACATGATAATCCTTCTTATTCTATGTTAACAGAAAATCTAGCAAAATGGGGTCCAAGTTGATAATTAGGACTACAGTAATAAATTGATAAAATATCCTTTCCAGATTATTTTCAGTACCTATTGGTATATTTGTCATTCTAAAACACAAAACAAAAGAAAATACAAAGTCTCCATATAGTAACCAGAAGGGGGAATAAAACTCCTGAGCATCTTGTTAAACTAGCTAATTTGATGCCAACAGGGCTATAGACTCAGCAGCTACAGATGGCATCTATTTCTCTCTTCCTTATGTTTTTTTCAACATGTCTGCATAAGGAAAAAACTTTCACAGCGCCTCTTTTTAAACTGATCAGGCCCCCCAAATGCTTGAAAGTACAATTCCTTTATTATAAAAGCAGTGGATCTCTTTAAAATATTTGGGAAGACAAGGACCTCAGAGTTGTCTCAATTTCTTTGAAACTCCTATATAATATCTACAACTAAATTTGGGATGCACAGCCATACGCGCATCCAAATGACAACAGTGCAAGACAGACATCTTTGCAGTACCTTTACCAATTCTCCTGACACCAGTGTTTTAGCTTTATTTCAGTAGTGCTTCCATTTAGAAGAACCAGTTTATCCACACAGCAGAATCCATGCTTTGTCAACAAAACTCAATAATTGGCTTGTTTTGATCATTAATGTAAAGAAACAGTGCATTAGACAAGCTAACCTAACTAATTGTTCACTGTAGTTCTGGAGGCCATCATGAGCTAGCTATATAGAAGCTCTGCAAAGACATGGCATCTATCTGAACTACACCCAGTTTTATCTGTTATATGAGGTCACATGTCTTGATTAAGCTCTTGTCCTGCACAGAAGGAACAAAACCTACTTTTAGCACACAACACTCCTCATTCATTCCTACCTATAGGAGTAGAAAGTGCCAATGCATTCACAGCTAACACTCTCAAACAAAGCCCAGATACATGTCTCACCACCACAACTATGATCAGATCAAGGTCCTAATGTTCCTTTACCAGATACACTTGATAGCAACAAAAAGGTTTTCCTGAACAAATGCTGTTTACTTTTCCTGAATTAGTCACAAATGTGTCCAACCAGCCAAGCCAAAGAAAGGTTTATAATTAACCTATTTAATTTGGCATCACTGCTGTTAAAAGAGTAACCCAATCCAATTTTGAACTGAAAATTTTGCTGAATACCTTGAAGAAAAATCTGGTCTCAAGAATGTCCCTCAGACTTTGAATTTTTGCCTTCAATATGCTGAACATGTACCTACAATCCAACAAGACATTTGCAGCAAAATTTGTCAAGCCATATTCCTATCAGTGACCAGCACCCCACTAAAGAATGGAATTCTCCACTTCAACAACCCTATCTAATTTTCCAGATGGTCAACTCAAAAACATTCAAACTGTTAACTTAAGCTTTGGCAGTCATTTTAAGACATGCAAGTAGGTTTCCTTAAATTTCTAGTGACCAAGGATGCAGTCCTTTACTAACCTGTATGCTAAATCCTGCAATACATATGCTCTTGAATGAAGACTCACTATGAGAGACCCTACACTTCCTTTGTGCCGTTATCCACCACATTTAACTCCTGATCATCCATTTCTACCTTTATCCATTTCACTGTCAATCTATCCAGACTGAATACAGCCACTCTCATTATTGTTGATAAACTCATTTCAAATATTAGAGACCCTACTGAGGAAAGAGACCATCATATTTTGATTCATATCTTCTAACTTCTTGCTCTACCATCCATAAATCACCATCAATTGATGGTCCACAATTAACTTGTCATTAACATTTTAAAACTGATTTGTGAACTAAACATACCACCTCTGCCTACTATTCCCAGAAGAAACTGACATTTCATTTTTTTGCCAATTACAAAACAAGTCTCATATCTCCTACAATTCAGACCCCACAAAATCAACTCATCATGGTTCTTACTCTGCTGAATTATGGATCTGATCCAGTTTCCCACACCTTAATTTAAAATCTCTTGTGTTCCTAAAGCTAGCTTCAGCAAGCACTAATATCTTGACTGTCAAATGTACACCTTAAGTATTAAGCAGAAAAACACTATCAGGAAACACTCGCATATATCTCCCTGGTTGGCAACAGGATATGCATGTCAAAGAATCCTGAGTCCTTTGTCTTCAAGCAAATAATAAATCAATCTTCTCAACTTTAAACTGAAGCGACTTCAACATATGGTCACTCCTCTCACTGTCTCTCACACACACACTAAAAATCTATTGCCAGAACTACTTAAATATCCATCCTTGACAATTACCATTCAAGGCTCAAAGGGAGCTTTTGACTACATAGTCAGATTCAAACTATGGAAGAAACTTTCAGTAATATCAATGGACAAAGCTCTCTTACAATTATTACCACTTACTATTCAAAAACAGCATCTAGGGTACGTTACAAGATTCATGGCACCCTGTCCAAGAGTTTCTCAGCTTAGATGGGTACGACAAGGATGTCCACTTGCTTCACTACTTTTCAACTTATTCTTGAATGATAGGGGGTCTTGTGAACCCAGCATTTATTCCTGCCTGTGGCAGGGGGTCAGGCTAGATGATCTGTTCAGGTCCCTCCTGACCCTAGCTACTATGAAACTATGAAATAAAACAGGTGCCAACAGGGAATCAATTTCACACATTCATGATTTTGAAAGATCCTCTCCTTCTGCTTTATATAAAGATGACACAGTGATACTGTCACAATCTCAAATAGGTCTCCAAAGGTTATTAGGTGCCTTTCAACAGTACTGCACCTCAAACAGCTTAGAAAGTATTGGTTTATGAAGATGAAAGGGGGAAACAAGATTTTTTTTTTTTTCCCCCCCTCCAGGAAAAAAACCTGAGGTATTTTTTTTAAATACCTTGGAATCTACTTTAGCAAAAATCTGAGCTAGAAACAGCATAGTGAAAATGTAATTGCTAGATCAAAACTTAGGTGGAGTTTTATGTTTTTACAGTAAGATAAGCAGAAGAGCAACTCTGGAAGCACTAAGGGGGTCTATACACGTGCTCCAGGGTGGAGGGGAGGGAGCCAGCATTTTATTTCGAGTAAGTTACCCCTCCCCGGCAATTGCTTGCCAAAAATCGCAGGTAGATCTCCATTCTGTGGGGTTCACAGAAACCACTTTTTCGTGGTTTCTGTGTAAAACATGAAATCACGAATACACATTACACATAATGCCCTAGTAAGTTACTTAGATTTATTTATTCATCCATAACTCCAGAATAAGTTGGAAAGTGGCTGTAGGGCCAAATACCATATCCTGCACAGAAAGTTGTCTCAGGCCAAAGCTAGCTAGAGGTCCTATGGATCGTGAAATGCATGCTGATCTGTATGTCCTCAGTGCATAGCACAAGGAACAGGGTATGTATGCGCTCTACAGGTAATGCTCACTCTGAGCTCAAGTGTATAGAATGTACACACCCCACCAGTGGAATGTGCCCATGGACAAACATTTCAAAGGAGGACTGAACTCTGCCTCATGTACAGGGACACACGAGGCACATACATGGACGCTCCACATTTCTTTGTGGCATGAAACAGCACAAATAGAGGTGACAACAGGGTATTTCCATGGATGTTTAACTCATGTACTGAAAGTATCATTAATATAATAGCATAAGTGAAACGTGGCTATAAGCTGCCTGATTTGCATCTTGAATCGAGAAGTATTTTTGAAATTGTATTACCCCCAAACGTGAATATTTCATATTAAATTGATACTAATTGATAATAGTCATAAGACTACTGCTAAAGGTCTAAAGACCTTTCTTTTAGCAGAAAAAAAATCATAAAATATTTTAAATGGCAGCCACCAGAACAAATCTAAACATATAAAACCTGCAAGCAGTGAAAGATTTTAACCCAGGTTGTACTATATAAGGAGTAATAAATTATATTTAAAGAAAAAAAAAATGAGGAAACACTATGAGAAATGTTATTTTCAAAGTTAAGAGAACATTTTTAAGGAATGTGATTCTAATTCTGGAGTTCTGGACTGCCACCCTTTCTGCTGATGTCGCATTGATGAAGCCAAACACCAATTCATGTCAAGACACAACTACAGCCAAATGAAGTGTCAGACAAATATTTATACACATGCATTTTGAATGGGTGAACTCAGGTATAAGAAGTTTCATCTTGGTAAGTCCCAAAACAAACAATCTTTCTTACCTTAGCAGTTTTAATATAGTGGCTCAGAACCTCAGCTCTTATTTTTAAAGTTTGTGCATGAAGAATCTCTCTAACAACCCAGAAGCTTACCTAAAAAGCAAGAAGATAAGCATATTAAAAAGGACAAATGTTAGTTATGCCATCAAATGAAATGTAAATGAAACAATTACATTTATTAAAAGTAAAAATATGCTACATCCATCTTGCAACTTTAAATTATAACTAAGTCAGGAAAAGTAAAAATTATTGCAATAAAAACCTTAATTCAGGGGTTCTCAAACTTTGTGATACCATGGCCCCCAAGTGCTGGATGGCGGCAGCAGGGGACAGGGAGCTCACACGCGGCAGCCGCTGTTACCATCCATCACTTCGCACTGCTGTTGCGTGCCACTTCCCTGCACTACTGTGCATATCCCCTAGGAAGTTTGCGGCCCCCTTTTAAAGTTGCTTGCGACCCCCCCAGAGGGTCACGACTCACATTTTGAGAACTCTTGCCTTAATTGGTAAAAGTTGCACATACCGTTTATTCAATTACTTTACTTGCTTAATAATAATTATGCCCTTGCTGCGTGCAAAAACAACATTAATTTTACAAAGAGAGCTTTTTTTTCCCTTTTTAATTTCACAGTACTGCATCACTTGTGTTGTCCCTCACCGGTTCCCCCTCAGCTAAGAATTGATCTCATGGCTACCCATTTTTAGCCAAATATAAATAAGCTTTACAGTTCTGCCATTGAAATAACAGTGTACAAAAAAGAGAAAGAAAGAAGAAGAAGAGGCTCTTAATACCTTGTATTTTTAAAAGAAGAAAGCATTTATTTTGCATTGTGCAACTCAGATACAATTGAATGTATTTTGTGCAAAAACTTTCCAAACCCAGTTACTTTGATCTGAGACCTTGGATAAAGTCTCAGATTCACTGAAATCAGTGGCAAAACTCCCGCTAACTTCAAGAGAGCCAGTATTTCACTCTTACAGTGGCAAGTTCCAAGTCCATGATAAAAGGAAAATCTTGCCAAAAAACACAAACAAACTTGTGTGATGAAACAAAATAAGACAATTAAAATGAAGCTGCAAATTTACTTTGCATTCTCATTGCTAGAAAGATACATTTTTTCAAAGGCACTGAGACCCTTCAATTAACTCACTGGGATCCCTATGTGAAACCAGATCAATGACTACAGCTCTTACAGTAGCAAAGACCACTCCTCCCCCCACCACCACACATGCATTTACTACTCTGCCAGCAAAAGGAATTTTTTTACTACTAAAACGGTATCAGCTTCCCTGAATAGCAGCAGCATTGCTGGCAGAAACCACCTTCTGCTAGCAGTCTGTATGGGGAAGTTTGCTAGCAGTTATGTCAGTTATAGGATGCCATCTTCTTGCACCCATAGCCAACTTGCCTACAAATTTAAGATGACTGTCTTTTTTACCAGGTAGGAAATGTGTTATTGAAGTGTTTTTTTCAAAATTGTAGCTTCTACCAAAATAAAGCAGCTAAAATTGCATTAATATGTCCAGTTCTTTATATATTGAAAACTTACTACTCAAAAAACCTACAAAATAACAGAATCACAGCTTAGAATATTTTTCTAGTATAAAAAATTCTCAATAGTGAGCTTGCAAAGAACAGCTTTTTTAGCAACTTTTTTCATACTACACTGTTGTAAAATGCTGAAGAGTT